>NW_016952050.1:0-10070 GCF_001483705.2 Eufriesea mexicana
GAATAACGGTACTATACAATTATTATTCTAAAGTTACTGGTCACTCTATGCGATCAGCCGAGAGATTAATACAACGGAAGCAGTACTATGCAGATGGCCGCACTCGGTACGCTTCTCTCAATTGTTAGTATCTCGAGCTATACCGAATATGTCTTTTGTCATTATGGAACAGCTATAGAGTATAAATCAACATTGAGCATGTTAATCCAAAGGCTACAGTGAGATGTTGATGGATGTTGTAGCAACCGTGGTGAGAATTGTAAATATTTTCTGCTGTTGCCGTGCTAAATATTGATTACTACAGACTTGCATTGGAATTTGCATCACCAGTGGGCACATTAATTAGCGGCTACAGAACTGTGGTGATGCCTGTACGTAGTACCGTTTCGAAAATTGCTAATATTTCGAGCGATAATGGGTCATACCTTCGCCATTCTAGAAATGCAATAGACTTTATGAATCCACTGAATACATAAAACACGGTTACAGTGCTCTATTGGAGATTGTAATAACTACCGTACTAAGAATTGTAAACATCTCTAGTCATAACCGATGTATAAATTGATTATTCTAGAACTGCCGTAGAAATTGTGTCATCAGCGACCAAATAAATCCAAAGGCTACAGTACTGTGATGATGGCTGCACTCAGTTCTGTTATGTAAATTGTAAATATCTGGACCTGTAACTGACCTGTGTATAACCATTGAACTGGATAATCCAACATCAACAGTGCTCTGTTCGTGTATGTACTAGGAACCGTACTTGCTGCTGTAAATATCTCTAGCCATAACCGTAGAATTCATTTATTATTATAGAATTGATGATAAATTTTAGTTATCAGTGAGCTAACTAGTTGGACAGATAATATATGGTGATGATTACTGTACTCATTACTATTTCGTCAATTTCTAATGCCTCGGGCAATAATGGGATAGTCTTTCGTCATTCATGAATTGCAATATACATATAGCATCACCGAAGGGATTAATCCAATGACTACAGAGCTCCATTGGTGAATGTACGAACTACCGTACCGGGGGTTGTTAATATCTCTAGCCATAACGGATGTATACATTGGTTATTTTAGAGATACTGTGGAATATAGATCATCACTGAATATATTAATCCAGCCTATGAGGAACTGTGACGATGCCAGTGATCAATACTGTTAAGTCAATTGTTAATTCCTCGAGATGTAACGGATCCTTCCCTTTTCATTGTAGAATTGCTATAGAGTCTACATTATTATTGAAGAGGTTAATTCAACGGCTACATTGCTCCGTTGATGGATGTACTGAGAACCGTACAGTCCATTGCAAATATCTGTAGCCATAACCGTACCATATATTGATTATTCTAGAATTGCTGATAACGCTAAATTATCAGTGCACTAATTAGTCGAACGGTTAAATTATGATGGAGATGTCTCTACATAGTACTGTTTCTTCAATTGTTAATGTTTCGGGCGATAATGTGTCATCCTGTTGCCATTGTGGAATTGCAATATAATTTATGTCATCAGTGAACGGATTGATGCTTCTGCTGCAGTAATCTATTGGTGGATGTAACAACTATTAAACTGGGAATTGCAAATATCTCGATCCATATCAGATGTATACCTTGATTATTCTAGAACCACTGTGGAATCTGAATCGTCGGTGACTTGATTAATCCATCCGCTGCAATACTGTTATAATTGCTGCACACGGTATTTTTATGTCCATTGTTAATGTCTATAGCAACTCTTCGTGAGAACTCTGCAATTTCAGTATTGCAATAGAACTTAAATCATTGCGGAAGAGATTAATCTAACGGCTACTGTCCTTTATTGGTGGACGTAATGATAACCGTACAGCCGATCGCAAATACCTCTAACCATAATCGTACTGTACAAAGAGTATTCTAGAATTGCGGTTAAATTTAAGTTATGAGTGAGCAAATTATTCCAGCTGTTACATTATTGTGATGACGGCTGTAGTCAGAACAGTGTCGTCCATTGTCAATATCTCGAGAGATAATGCGTCAGTGCGTCGTCATTCTATAATTGCAACAGATTATATTTCACCAATGAACAGACTAATCCCATGCACAGAGTGCTCTGCAGTTGAACGCACCAACTAGTGTAGTGGGAAATGTTAATATCTCTAGACATGTCTGCTGTATGTATTGACTACTCTTGAAACACTGTTAAACTGAAGTCACCACCGAGGACATTAATACGGCGGCTGCTGTTCTGCGAACATGACTGCACTCAGTACCGTTATTTCAGTAGTTAATATAACGAGCTACAGCGGACCTGCCTTTTGTCAAACTCGAATTGACACAGAATACACGTTATCGTTGAACAGCTTAGCTCAACGGCACAGTGCTCCGCTGATGGATGTACTAAGTGCCGTCCTGTCAATTGTAAGCATCTGTGGCCACAACCGCACTATATATTGACTACTCTAGAGCTGCTGTTAAACTTAATTTATCGGTGAACTAGTTAGTGCATCGGCTAAAGTACTGTGATGATGTCTGTGCACAGTTCCCTTTCGCCAATTGTTAATGTCTCGATCGACAACGGGTCAGCCCTTATCCATTCTATATATGCAAAGGGATGTTAATCATCACTGAAGGGATTAATCCAATGGCTGCTGTGCTCTAATTGTGGACGTACCAGTTACATTTGTGGGAGTTGTAAATTTATCTGTCCATAACTGATGTATAAATTGATTATTCTAGAACAAATGTGGAATATTTAATCATCACTGAACGGATAATGCAACGGCTACCGTTCTATATTGATGGATGAACGAAGTAGCGGACTGGGAATTGTAAATATTTTATCTATAACTGTTGCATAGATTGATTATTCTAGAAATGCTGAGGAACATAAATCAGTAGCGAAACAATTAATCCGACGTCTACAGTAGTGCGATGATAGCTGTATATGGTACTGATTTGTCAGTTGTTAATATATCAAGCTACAAGGGATCAGCATTTCCTACTTCAGGAATTGCCGTAGAATCCACTTTATTGATGATCACACGAAACCAGCTTCTATATTGCTTTGTTGATTTATGTACCAAGTAGGGTGCTCTGATTTCGAATTATCTCTAGCCATAGTGTTGCTGTACACTGATCATTCCTGAATTGCTGGTAAATTACAGTTATCAGTGAGGAAACTAGCCCAACCTCAAAGTACTGTGATGATGGTTGTAGTCAGTTCTGTTATGTGAATTATTAATATCTTGTGCTATAACGGAACTGTCCTTTGTCATTCTAGAATTGCTCTAGAATATACACCAGCAATGAACAGGCTATTTCAATGGCTACAGCGCTACACTTATGAATGGACTATGTACAGTCGTGTTAATTGTAAATATTTATTGCCATAGACTTACTATGCATTTATTAATCTAGGATTGCTGTTAATTTTAAGTTATCAATGAACAAATTAGTCTAACAGTTAAAGTACAGTGATGGTGCCTGTACTCAGTACATTTTCGGCAATTGTTACCGTCTCGAGACATATTGGGTCGGTCCGCTGTTTTTCTAGAATTCCGGAAGCATTTCAACCGTCACTGACAAGAGAATTAGACTGGCTACATTGCCCTATTGGTAAATGTATCAACCACCTTCCTGGGAATCCTTAATGTCTCTAGCCATAACTGATGGGTACATTGACTATTCTAGATTTATTATGGAAACTGAGGCATCAGTGAACAAACTA
Organism: Eufriesea mexicana; assembly: GCF_001483705.2. Lineage (NCBI taxonomy): Eukaryota > Metazoa > Arthropoda > Insecta > Hymenoptera > Apidae > Eufriesea > Eufriesea mexicana. Next base: position 3,717 of record NW_016952050.1, read on the forward strand.
TTCCAGCGGCAATGGTACAGTTGATGGCTGTACTTATTGCAGTGTCGTCAGTTGCTAATATCTCGAGCGGTAGTAGATCTGTCTTTTGATATTCTATAGTTGCTATAAATCTAAATCATCATTGAACAGATTATTGATTCGGCAATTGTTAAAACTTCGGACGATAATGGGTCAGAGCTTAGTCATCCTAGAATAGTAATATAATATATATCATCACTGAACAGATAAATCCAACGCCTGCAATTCTTTATCGGTGGATGTACGAACGACCGAACTGGGAATTGTCAATATATCTGCACATGCCTGATGTGAGCAACTATTATTCTAGAAATGCTGTAGAATTTACGTCACCATTGAATAGACCAACCCAACGGCTACAGTGCTCTGTTAGTGGGCGTACTGTATAGCGCACTGCCAATTGCAAGTATCTTCAGCCATAACAGGAATATGCATTGATTACTCCAGATTTAATTTTAAACATACTTTATCAGTGGACAAATTAATAAAACGGCCAATGTGCTTTGACGGTGGCTGTACTGAGCACTATTTCTTCAATTTTTAATGGCCCCATGGACAATGGATATGTCTTTTGTCATTCCAGAATTGCTATAGAGTATATATAATTATTGAACACATCATTCCAGCGGCTACGGTGCCCTGTGGATGGATGTACTAGGAAACGTACTTACAAATATATATGTCTCTCGTCGTTACAGTACTATACACGGATTATTCTAGAATTGCTTTGGAATTTACATCAGCAGTGAACAAAGTAATACAACGGCTACTGTAATGCGACGGCGCCACTAATCAGTACTTTGCTGGCAATTGCTAATAACTCGAGGGGAAATATATCTCTCTTTAGACATTCTGTTATTGCAACTGATTCTATATCATCATTGAACGGATAACACAACGGCTACAGTGCTCTCTCTGCGCGTGTACTGAGTTCCGCATTGACAACTGCAAATAACTCTAGCCAAGGCGGTACTATGATTTGACGATTTAGGATTTGCTGGAGAATTCAAATCATCAGTGTACAACTGATCCAACGTCTCCAGCACTGTGGTGGTGGTTGTACACAGCACTGCGGTGCAAACTTCTCATACCTCTAGGGAAATTCGGTCTGTCCTTTTTCATTCTATAATTCCGTAGGTAATAAATCATCATTGAACAGATTAATCCATCGACTACTGTGTTCTGAAGCTGAATGTACAAAGTACCTTACTGTCAATTGTAAATATCTCTAGCCCTAACCGTCAAATTCATTGATTATTCTAGAATTTTTTCTTAATTTAAATCGTCAAATGAACAAATTTTTCCAACGCCAAAGTACTGTGGTGATGTCTGTGCTCCATACTGTGTTGTCAGTAGATAATATTTCTAGGGAAGGTGGATATGCACTTTACCATTCTAGAACTGCAGTAGAATATATATATTCATTGGACAGATTAGTCCAACGACAACAGAGCTCTGTATGTGGACGTGCCTATTTTGGTACTGCTAATTGAATATATATGTAGCCATGCCCGTACTATCCAGTGATTGTCCGGAAAATTGCTTTATAGCTTACTTCATCCGCGAAAAAAGCAGTCCAACGGCTACATTACAATGACGACTGCAGTCAGTTCTGTGTTGTCAATTGTTAGTATTTCGAGCAATAATGCCCATGTCGGCTGTCGCTCTAGAAATTCTATAGGATTTAAGTCACATTAAGCAGTTAAATCCAACGGCGACAGTGTCTTGTTGGCAGATGTACTAAGTAAAGCACTGCCAAAATTGATGCAACGTCTGCAGTACTGTGGCGATATCTGTTCTCAGCACTGTGATGTCGATTGGTAATATACCGAGGGGTAATGGATATGTGCATTGTCATTCTAGAATTGCTTTAGAGTATAAACCATAGGTGAATAAAGAACATAATGATTGCAGTACAGTGATGATGGCTGTACTCAGTACTGTGATGTCAAGTCCAAATATCGCGAGGTATAATTTATCTCTATTGTATTATTCCACCATTGCTATATGGTATAGATCAACATTCAACAAACTCATACGACTGCAACAATGTTCTGTTTTTGGATCTACCTAGTACCGCACTATAAACTATAAATGCATCTAGACGTAACTGTACAATTCATTGGTGATTCTAGAATTGGTGTATAACTTTATGCATAAGCGGAGAAACTAATCCAACGACTGCTGAAATGTGACGATTTCTGTACTCAGAGCTGCTACATCAATTGGCAATATCTCAAGCAATAATGGCTCCGCCTCTTTTCATTCTGGTATTGCTGTGGAAAATATATCGTCATTAAAAATATTAATTCGACGGCTGGCATGTCCTTTTGGTGGACGTACTAAGTACAGTAATGTCAATTGTGAATACCGCCAGCCATAGGCTTTCTCCCATTGGTTATTCTAGAATGGCTGTGGAATAAAGGACATCAGTGGGCAAATTAATACAACGGCTAGAGTACCGTGATGGTTGCTCTACTCTATACTGTGTTGTCAATTACAAATATGTCGAGGCCTAGCAGAACTGTATTTTTCACTCTAGAACTGCTGTCCAGTATTAGTCATCAGTCAACACATTAATCATACGGGAACAGTGCCGTGCTGGTAGATGAAACAGGTACCGTATTGTCATTTGTATGTATCACTAGACATAACCTCCGTATACATATATTATTCTAGAACTGCTTTACAATTCACGTCATGAGTGAGCAAGGTAATCAAATGAATACAGTTCTGTGATAATGGATGTACTCTGTTCAGTGCTCTCAAATGTTAATACCTCGGTGGATAATGGATCTCCGATTTGTCATCCAGCATTTGCTATAATACAGACATCATTACTGAACAGAATAATACGGCGGCGTCAGTTATCTGCTAGTGGATGTACAAGGTACCGCTATATCAGTTGGATATACCACAAGCCATAACTGTAATATGCATCGATCATTATAGAATGACTGTGGAACACAAATCATCAATGAACAATTTCTTTGAACGGCTACAGCAATGTGATGACGGCTACACTCAGTGCTGTGTTTTCAATTGTTAATACCATCAGGAAATGTGGAGATGCATTTTGTCATTCTATAGTTTCTGTAATATGTAAATCATAATTGAACAGACTAATCCAACGGCAACAGTTGTATCTTGGTGTATGAAATACTTACCGCACTCTCAATTGTGAATGTCTCTAGTCACAGCCATGCAATGCATTGATTGTCCTTGAAATACTTTGTAGTCTATGTGGTCAGCGAACAAGTTGTTCCAACGGCCACAGAACTGCGGCGATGGCTGCACTCGGTACCCTGTTGCCAATTTTTCATATCTAATGGGACAACGGATCTGTCCTTCTTCATTATAGATTTGCTGTAGATTCTAAATGGACACTCAACAGATTTAACCTACGGCTACATTGGAATGTTGGTACGTGAAGTAGGTAACGCACTCTCAATTGTAAATATCACTATCTGTAACCGTACGACACAAATGTTATTCAAGAATTGCTTTAGAATTCACGTCATCAGTGAGCAAAGTAATATGATGGCTACAGTACTTTGGTGATGACCGTATTAATTACAGTGTTACCTATTTTAGCATGTCGAGGGATGTCGGATACATGATCTTTCATTCTAGAATTGATGTAGAATACAAAATCATCAGTGAAGAGATTCATCGAACGGCTACGGTGCTATGCTAGTGTATGTACCAATTACCGTGCTGTATATTGTAAATGTCTCTATCCATAACCGCACAATACATTGATTATTAAGGAATTGCTATGAAAGTTACGTCATCAGTGAGTTAATTAATCCAACGGCAACATGTACGCGACTATACCTGTACTCGGTGTAGTTTCGTCGATTATTACTGTCTCGAGCTATAATGGGTCACTCCTGTGTCACTTTAGAATAGCAATATAGTATAAATCACCATTGGACAGATAAATCTAATGGCTACAGTGATCTATTGGTGGTTGCACCAACTACAGTACTTCAAATTGTAAATATCTGTTGCCACGACTGACGAATTCACTGATTATTCTTGAACTTCTGTGGAAATTAAACCATCAGCGAATAACGGTACTATACAATTATTATTCTAAAGTTACTGGTCACTCTATGCGATCAGCCGAGAGATTAATACAACGGAAGCAGTACTATGCAGATGGCCGCACTCGGTACGCTTCTCTCAATTGTTAGTATCTCGAGCTATACCGAATATGTCTTTTGTCATTATGGAACAGCTATAGAGTATAAATCAACATTGAGCATGTTAATCCAAAGGCTACAGTGAGATGTTGATGGATGTTGTAGCAACCGTGGTGAGAATTGTAAATATTTTCTGCTGTTGCCGTGCTAAATATTGATTACTACAGACTTGCATTGGAATTTGCATCACCAGTGGGCACATTAATTAGCGGCTACAGAACTGTGGTGATGCCTGTACGTAGTACCGTTTCGAAAATTGCTAATATTTCGAGCGATAATGGGTCATACCTTCGCCATTCTAGAAATGCAATAGACTTTATGAATCCACTGAATACATAAAACACGGTTACAGTGCTCTATTGGAGATTGTAATAACTACCGTACTAAGAATTGTAAACATCTCTAGTCATAACCGATGTATAAATTGATTATTCTAGAACTGCCGTAGAAATTGTGTCATCAGCGACCAAATAAATCCAAAGGCTACAGTACTGTGATGATGGCTGCACTCAGTTCTGTTATGTAAATTGTAAATATCTGGACCTGTAACTGACCTGTGTATAACCATTGAACTGGATAATCCAACATCAACAGTGCTCTGTTCGTGTATGTACTAGGAACCGTACTTGCTGCTGTAAATATCTCTAGCCATAACCGTAGAATTCATTTATTATTATAGAATTGATGATAAATTTTAGTTATCAGTGAGCTAACTAGTTGGACAGATAATATATGGTGATGATTACTGTACTCATTACTATTTCGTCAATTTCTAATGCCTCGGGCAATAATGGGATAGTCTTTCGTCATTCATGAATTGCAATATACATATAGCATCACCGAAGGGATTAATCCAATGACTACAGAGCTCCATTGGTGAATGTACGAACTACCGTACCGGGGGTTGTTAATATCTCTAGCCATAACGGATGTATACATTGGTTATTTTAGAGATACTGTGGAATATAGATCATCACTGAATATATTAATCCAGCCTATGAGGAACTGTGACGATGCCAGTAATCAATACTGTTAAGTCAATTGTTAATTCCTCGAGATGTAACGGATCCTTCCCTTTTCATTGTAGAATTGCTATAGAGTCTACATTATTATTGAAGAGGTTAATTCAACGGCTACATTGCTCCGTTGATGGATGTACTGAGAACCGTACAGTCCATTGCAAATATCTGTAGCCATAACCGTACCATATATTGATTATTCTAGAATTGCTGATAACGCTAAATTATCAGTGCACTAATTAGTCGAACGGTTAAATTATGATGGAGATGTCTCTACATAGTACTGTTTCTTCAATTGTTAATGTTTCGGGCGATAATGTGTCATCCTGTTGCCATTGTGGAATTGCAATATAATTTATGTCATCAGTGAACGGATTGATGCTTCTGCTGCAGTAATCTATTGGTGGATGTAACAACTATTAAACTGGGAATTGCAAATATCTCGATCCATATCAGATGTATACCTTGATTATTCTAGAACCACTGTGGAATCTGAATCGTCGGTGACTTGATTAATCCATCCGCTGCAATACTGTTATAATTGCTGCACACGGTATTTTTATGTCCATTGTTAATGTCTATAGCAACTCTTCGTGAGAACTCTGCAATTTCAGTATTGCAATAGAACTTAAATCATTGCGGAAGAGATTAATCAAACGGCTACTGTCCTTTATTGGTGGACGTAATGATAACCGTACAGCCGATCGCAAATACCTCTAACCATAATCGTACTGTACAAAGAGTATTCTAGAATTGCGGTTAAATTTAAGTTATGAGTGAGCAAATTATTCCAGCTGTTACATTATTGTGATGACGGCTGTAGTCAGAACAGTGTCGTCCATTGTCAATATCTCGAGAGATAATGCGTCAGTGCGTCGTCATTCTATAATTGCAACAGATTATATTTCACCAATGAACAGACTAATCCCATGCACAGAGTGCTCTGCAGTTGAACGCACCAACTAGTGTAGTGGGAAATGTTAATATCTCTAGACATGTCTGCTGTATGTATTGACTACTCTTGAAACACTGTTAAACTGAAGTCACCACCGAGGACATTAATACGGCGGCTGCTGTTCTGCGAACATGACTGCACTCAGTACCGTTAT
>NW_016952051.1:0-1530 GCF_001483705.2 Eufriesea mexicana
AGGTTTCCTTTGACTTTTGCGCTACACGATGCTTTTCTGTGAATTTCACCGCTCTACTGTTCTCCGATACGCTATGCTTTTTTCTGGGAGGCCAGAAATGGCGGCCGCGGCGTGTTAGCTTGTGGTATGTTGCATATGGTTAGTTTACGTTAGAATGTGCAAGGCATGGATGTGTTCGATTTTTCTGCTGTACACTGCGATGGTATAGATTTCTGCGCCGTACCCACGACTAATATGACCCGCTCGGCTCTGGGGAGGCCAGCAACAGTGCCGGCGGTACGTTAGGCAGAGTTTGGCTACGCTTTGCAGTGTTACGATTGGCTTGGTTGGCACAGGATAGCTATGTCTTTTGCGCTTTAGACTGCTATTCGGTGGAATTTTCCGCTCTACTGTGCTCTAGTATGGCCTGCTTTGCTCTCGGGTGGCTAGTATATGTTGGTATGGGCAAGGTTTGGATAGCTTTGACCTTTCTGCGATGCACTGCCATTCTTTTGACTTCTGCGCACCGCTCTCCTCAAATATGGGCTGATTGGCGTTGGGGTGCCCAGCAGTAGTGGTCTAGGCACGTTAGGTCGTGTTAAGTTACGTTTGGCTGTGTTACGTTTGGCTGTGTTACGTTTGGCTGTGTTACGCTTGGCTGTGTTACGTTTGGCTGTGTCACGTTTGGCTAGGTCAGGACAGGATATATTCGACTTCTATGCTGTACTCTGCTCTTCGGTGGACTTCTGCGCTCTTCGTTTCTCCACAACACTCTACCCGACTCTGGGGAGGCCAGCAATGGCCGCCCTCGCCCGAGAGGTTGAGTTTGGTAATGTTCGGTAAGGTTAGGTTAGCGTATGTTCGGTTAGGATGGTTTTGACTTTTCTGCTATGCGCACCCATTTAGTGAAATTCTGCGCTCCACTATGCCAAATGTCGTCTGCTTGGTTCGTGGAGGCTAGCAATAGACGTTTCGTCTCGTTAGGTATCGTTATTCTACGTTTGGTTAGGTTAGGTTTGGTCTGGTTAGGATAGGATATCTTTCACTTATGTGCTATACATTTCTATTCGGTGGCTTTAAGCACTCCACTGCGCTTTACTATACTCTGCTCGAATCTGAGGCGTCAGCAATAGTGGTCGTTTCACGATAGACTATGTTAGGGCACGTTTGGTAATTCACGATTGGTTAGGTAATCACGGGAAAGCTTTGACGTCTGTGGTATACACTGCTATTCGGTGGATTCCTGCGCTCTACATTGCTCTACTATACTCTGCTCGACTCTCGTGAAGCGAGCAATGGTGATCGTGGTACGTTAGTTTGAGGTAGGTTACGTTTGATTTGGCAACGTCCGTTTGGGTTTGGTTTCGATATCTTTGACTTTTCTGCTGTACACTGGCATTTACTTCATTTCGTCGCCCTAATACACTCTAATATGCAGTGCTTGGATCTGGGGAGGCCAGCAATAGTGGTAGCGGCAGGTTTTGTTGGGTTCGGTTACGTTTGGTTGCGTTACGATCGGTTAGGTTGGGGTAGGGTACCCGGCACATCTGT
>NW_016952052.1:0-530 GCF_001483705.2 Eufriesea mexicana
GTTTAAATATTCGGATTGTTTTTTTGCGATTTTAGACAAATGCAGCTGTCGCAGAGAGTTCAATTTCGAGGGATGCATAGCGCAAGCTGTGCTTTATCGCCCACGCGCGAAAAGTTCTCGATCACGTGACCTGTCATTTTTTGCTTCCGCAAAGGCGGTCTCCCGGTTACCGAACGAATCACCAGAGCTGCCCAAAATCCATGCCGTCGCGAAAGCTCGATTTAACCACGAACCCACGTTAAGCTCCCTTTGCACTCCTACGACACAAAAGCTCGCGGTCACGTGACCAGTGGTTTTCCTGTACCAGGCGTTCAAATATTCTGTTTGTTTTTCGCGATTTTACCCAAATGCAGGTGTCGTAGAAAGCTGAAATTTAACAAATGCATAGCGAAAGCTGTGCTTTATCGCCCACGTGCGAAGAGCTCGCGATCACGTGACCTGTCATTTACTTTTTTGATTCCGTAGATGCGCTCTCCCGGTTGCCAAACGAACCTCCAGGACAGCCCAAAATTCATCCAGCCACGAAAGCT
>NW_016952053.1:0-353 GCF_001483705.2 Eufriesea mexicana
TTCTCTGGCAAGTAGATGGCTGTACTTGCCATTGGTTGAATGCGTTAGGCGACCTATTCACCACGCTACAACAGATAATATACTTTGGATAGACCTATTCTATGGCAAGTAGAAGGCTGTACATGCCATTGGATTGAAGGCGATAGGCGATCTATTCACCAAGCTATAATAGATTATAGATTTGGAATAGACCTATTCTATGGCAAGAAGATGGCTGTACTTGCCATTGGATTGGAGGCGACATGCGATCTACTCTCCATGCTGTAACAGGCTATAGATCTTTAAGAGACCTATTCTCTGGCAAGTAGATGGCTGTACTTGCCATTGGATTGAAGCCGTTAGGCGATCTATTC
>NW_016952054.1:0-483 GCF_001483705.2 Eufriesea mexicana
TGAGTAGATCGCCTAACGCCTTCAATCCGATGGCAAGTACAGCCATCTACATGGCAGAGAATATGTCTATTCGAAACCCATAACATGTTATAGCTTGGTGAATAGATCGCCTAACGCCTTCAATCCAATGGCAAGTACAGCCATCTACTTGCCAGAGATTAGGTATATTCAAAATCTATAACCTGCTATTTCGTGGTGAATAGATGGCCTAGCGCCTTCAATAAAATGGCAAGTACAGCCATCTACTTGCCAGAGATTAGGTATATTCAAAATCTATAACCTGCTATTTCGTGGTGAATAGATGGCCTAGCGCCTTCAATAAAATGGCAAGTACAGCCATCTACTTGCCAGAGATTAGGTATATTCAAAATCTATAACCTGCTATTTCGTGGTGAATAGATGGCCTAGCGCCTTCAATAAAATGGCAAGTACAGCCATCTACTTGCCAGAGAATAGGTCTATTCGAAACCTGTAACCTGTTAT
>NW_016952055.1:0-290 GCF_001483705.2 Eufriesea mexicana
ATAGTAGTGTATAGCACAAAAGTCAAGGCTATCCTTCCCTAACCTAACCAATCGTAACATGACAAAGCGTAATCCATCTCTACCTAACGTACCGAGAACATCATAGCTGGCCTCCCCAGGGCAAAGCAGATCATACTAGAGCACAGTAGAGCACCGAAATCCGCCGATTCGCAGTGTATAGCAGAATGGTCAAAGCTAACCGGAACAAACTTAACCTAACCTAGGCTATCCGAACGAGACCTGACTCAACCTGGCTTGCACTATCACTATTCCTCGCGTCCCCGGAGACA
>NW_016952056.1:0-533 GCF_001483705.2 Eufriesea mexicana
CTATCCTATCTAAACATAGCCTAACCCAACCTAACAGAAAGTATCCTAATTGAACACAGCTTCCAACGACCGCTATAGCGCGCCTCCCCAGATTCGAGCAGTGTATATTAGAGTTATGTAGAGGGCAGAAATCCGCCGAATAGCAGTATAAAGCAAAAAAGCGAAAGAGATCCTAACCAAGCCTTATTAACCTACCCTAACGAAAATGTAACGTAACACAAACAAGCGTACCGAGACCACTATTACTGTCCACCACAGTGCCAAGCAGAGCATATTAGATCACATTGGAGCGCTTGAATCCTGCCAATAGCACTGTATAGCACACGTTTCTAAAATAACCTGTACTAACCTAGCCAAACCTAACACACCCAAACGAAGCCTAACTCATCCTAACATTGCTAGACTACTATTGTTGGCCTCCACAGATACAAGCTGAAAGTATTAATCTAACGTAGGGCGCAGAAATGCATCTAATATCAGAAAACAGCTCTAAAGTCAAAACTTCCCCCTCTCAACCTAACCGAATGTAACAT
>NW_016952057.1:0-1555 GCF_001483705.2 Eufriesea mexicana
GATGTATGGATGGATTGAGGTACGGATTGACGGATGTACGAAGGTATGGATGTATGGATGTATGGATGTATGCATGTATGGACGTATGGAATATGGGTGTATGGACGGATGTATGTATGGATGGATGCATATGTAGATGACAGAATATATGTATGGATGGATGTATTGATGTACAGATGTGTGGATGCATGAATGTATGCATATATGGATGTACGAATGTATGGATGATACGTATGTATGGATGTATGGATGTATGGTTGGACGGATATACGGATGGCTGGATGTATGGATGTATTTATGTACGGATGTACGTACGTATGTATGTATGAATGAATGGATTTATGGATGTATGTATGTATGGATGTATGAATGTATGGATGTACGGGTGAATGGATGTACGGATGTATATATGTATGGTTGTATGGGTGTATGGATGCATGGGTGTATGGATGGATGGATGTATGGATGGAGGTATGTGTAGATGGCAGGATATATGGATGGATGGATGTATTGGTGTACAGATGCATGGACGCATGAGTGTAAGGATGTATGGATGCATGTATGAATGTTTGTGTGGATGTATGTATGGATGTATGCATGGATGTATGTATGGATGAATGTACGGATGTATGATTGAATGAATGTATGGTTGTATGTATGGATGTATGTTTTGATGTATGTATGAATGTATAGATGGGTGGATGGATTGGTGGATGGACGTATCTATTGATGGTTGTATGCATCGATGGATTTAATAATGGGATGATGTAGGGATGGATGGATGTATGGAACGATAGATGTATGTCTGTATGGATTTGCGGGTGGATGAATGGATGGGTGGATGAACTGAAGAGTTTGTGAAAGGATGGGTGGAAGAACGGATGCATGGATGGATGGAAGGGCGTATGTATGTATGCATGTGTGGATGGATGTAAGGATGTATGTACGGATGCATGTATGGATTTATCTGTGTATGTATGTATAGATGTGTCTATGGATGTATGTGTGGATGTACGGAGGGATGTATGTATGTATGTGTGCATGAGTGTATATATGGATGAAGTTAAAGTTGTATGTATGGATTTGTTTGTGGGTGTATGGATGGACGTATGGATGTACGTATGGATGTATGTGTGGATGGATGGTTGTATTGTTGGACGGGTTCATGTATGTATGGATGTGTGGATGTATGGATGTGCGGAAGGATGGATGTATGGATGGACGGATGTATGGAAGTATGGATGTACGGGTGTATGTTCTGATGGATGGTCGGATGGACGGATGTATGGATGTATGAATGTATGGATGGATGGATCTATGATTGGATTGATTTATGGATGGGTGGATGAATGGATTTATGGATGGTTGGATGTATGGATGGATGGATGTTAGAATGGACGTATGTACGGGTCGATGGATGTATGGCTGGATGGATTTATGGATGTATGGATTTGTATATGTATGGATGTATGCATGGATGGATGTTTGAATGGGTGGATGTATGGGTGGATGGATGTATGGATGTATGTATGGATGTATGTATGGATGGATGTAT
>NW_016952058.1:0-495 GCF_001483705.2 Eufriesea mexicana
GATGTATGGATGGATAGATGTATGGATCGATGGGTGTATGGACGGGTACTTGTATGGATGGATTCACCTATGGTTCTATGGATGTATGGATGGGTGGATGTATGGATGGATGCATGTATGGAAGGATGGATGTATGGATGGTTATATGTATGGATGAATGGTTGTGTGGATGGATGGATGTATAGATGGATTGAGTTATGGAAGGACGGATGTACGTATGTATGAATGGATGCATGTATATATGTTCGGGTGTATGGATTTATGGATGTATGTGTGTATGGATGTACGAATTTCTGGATGTACCGGTGTATGGATGTATGGATGAATGTATGTATGTATGTATGTATGGATGAATGGATTGGTGGATGGATTTATGGATGGATAGATGTATGGGTGTATGGATGGATATATTTATGGATGTACGGATGTGTGTATGTGTGAATGTACGAATGTACGGATGTACCGATGTAAGGATGCAAGGATCTCTATATGTAT
>NW_016952059.1:0-249 GCF_001483705.2 Eufriesea mexicana
AAGTCCACCGAATAGCAGTGTAGAGCACAAAAGTCAAAAGTATCCTAACCTATCCTCACCTGACCTGACCTCACATAACGTAGTCTAACCCAACATGGTGTGCCGAGACCGCAATTGATGGCCTTCGCAGGGCAAAGCTGTGCATATTAGAGCACATTAGAGCGCAGAAATCCACCGAACAGCAGCGTATAGCGCAACGGTCAGAGTAGCATTTCCTAACCTAGCCGAACGCAGCACATCCAAACGGAG
>NW_016952060.1:0-914 GCF_001483705.2 Eufriesea mexicana
TGACTGAGCTTGACATAACCTAACATAACCAAACATAACATAGAAAAACCTGTAGTGTCGAGACCACTATTGCGGGCCTCGCCTGAGCCAAGTAGAAAATATTGGAACGCAGTAGAGCGCAGATGTTCGCGGATGGCAGTGTATAGCACAAAAGACTGTACTTTCCTATCCTAACCTCACCAAACGTAACACATCAAAACGTAACCCAAACGTACCTAACATGACGAGATCACTATTGATTGCCCCCGCAGACACAAGCGGAATCTACTAGCGCACTGTAGTGCACAGCAATCGACCGCATTACTGTGAAAAGGCAAAAGCCATAGATATCGCAATCCAACCTGTCCCAACCTAACCTAACAAAACATAGCATAGCTCAATACAACGAGCCGCGACCGCTGCTCCTGGCCTCCCCTGAGCCAAGCAGAGTGTAGCAGAGCACAGTGGATCACAGGAGTCCAGCGAATAACAGTGTGTAGTTCGAGGGTCAAAGCTAATATGACTGTACTTATACTGACCTAACCTAACCAAGCGTTACATGCCACAACCAGACGTGCCACTACCACTATTGCTCGCCTCTCCAGAGTCGAGCAGAGAGCAGTGAAGCAATGTAGAGCGTAGATATCCACCGAATAGCATTTTATATCGTAAAAGTCAAAGAAACACTAGCCGAGCCTTCCAAAGCGAACCTAACGATACGTAACGTTGCTAAACCTAACGTGCAGAGACCACTATTACTGGCCACACCAGAGGCAAGCAAAGCGTAAAAGCGTACTGTAGCACGTGAGAGAGCAGTAACACGTAGGTATCGTTTATTAACCAAGCCAAACGTACCATAACCAAACGTAACATAAAACGACCTAACATCACGAAACCACTATTGCTGGCCTTCACAGAGACAAGCAGAGTGTACT
>NW_016952061.1:0-941 GCF_001483705.2 Eufriesea mexicana
ATGTATTGGTGTATGTATGGATGTATGTATTGATGTCTGTATGGATACATGTATGGATGGATGTGTGGGTGTGCGGCTGTATGGATGGATGGATGTATGGGTGGATAGATGTATGGATTGATGGATGTTTGGATGGATTCAAGTATGGATGGATGGATTTATGGATGTATGGATGTATGAATGCATGGAAGTATGGATGGATCGATGTATGGATGGATGGATGTATGGATGAATGGATGTATGGTCGTATGCAGATGTATGTATGTGTGAATGTATGGATGTAAGAATGTATGGATGTATGCATGTATGGATTTATGAATGTATGAATGTATGGACGTATGGATGTAAGAATTTATGGATGTACTGGTGTATGGATGTATGAATGGGTGGACGTATGGATGGATGGATGTGTGGCAAGCAGGATGTATGGATGGATGTATGAATGGATATATGTATGTATGAATGATGGATGAAAGAATGTATGGAAGTATGCATGTATGGATGTATGGATGTATGGATGTATGGGCGTATGGATGCGCGAGTTTACGGATGTACGGGTGTATGTGTGTATGAATGGACAAATGGATGAATTGATGTATGTATGGATGCATGGATGGATAGATGGATCGGTGGATGTATGTACGGATGGAGAGATGTATGGATCGATGGACGTATGGATGGGTGGGTGTATGGATGGATGAATGTATCGAAGGGTGGGCGTATGGATGTATGGATGTGCGGATGGACGGATGTATGGTTGTATGAATGCATAGATGGAAGGATAGATGGAAGGATGGACTGGATTAAGAATGGGTGGGTGAATGGATTTATGGATGGGTGGATGGATGTATATATGGATTTATATATAGATGTATGTGTGGATGTATGCATGGATGTATGTATGGATGTATGTATGGATGTTTGTATGAATGTATGCATGG
>NW_016952062.1:0-3128 GCF_001483705.2 Eufriesea mexicana
ATACACCCACCCATCCATTCATTCGCCCATCCATCCATTCATCCATCCATTCGTCCGTTAATCCAATCATCCGTCCAGCTTCCCATCCGTCCATCCACACATGCATCCATCCGTACGTCGAACCAAACATACAACCACACATTCATACACTCATCCGCCCATACACCCATTCATCCATCCATCCATCCATCCTTACATCCATCCATCCATACATTCATCCATCCATACATCCTGCCATCCATACATCCATCCATACATACGTCCATCCATCCATACATCCATCCATCAATACAGTCATACGTCCATACATACATCCATAGATTCATCCATCCATACAACCATCTATCCATCCATACAACCATCCATACGTCCAGCCATCCATACATCCAACCATGCGTACATCGACGCATCCATGCGTACATCCATCCATCCGTACGTCCGTCCAAAAATCCATACATCCATCCATCCATATATCCAGACATACATCCCCACGCACTTCCATAAATATATCCATACCCCCAACCATACGTCCATTCAAACATACATCCACACATCCATCCATCCATACATACATCCACACATACATGTATACAACCATTAACACCTACACACATACGTCCACCATCCATACGTCCATCCATCCATACGTGCATCCATACATACGTCAACACATACATCCACATATACATGCATACACCCATTCATACCACCACCCATACATCCACCATCCATACGTCCATCCATCCATTCGTCCATACATCCAAACGTCCATCCATCCATACGTCCATCCATCCATACATCTATTCATTCACACATACATCCATCCATTCATCCGTTCATACATACATCCATCCACCGATACATCCATACATTCGACCATTCATACCTCGATCCAACCATACATCCATTTATCCATACGTTCATCCATCCGCACACCCAGGCATACATACATGCATCCACACACGCATACATACATCCATATATCCATCCAGCCACTAATCCTTCCATTCATACATCCATCCACCCATTCATACATCCATCCATACATCCCTCCTTCCATACATACATCCAAGCGTACATCCATCCATCCTTACATACGTTCCCACTTTCATCCATACATACATCCATACATACATCCATACATACATCCACATATACATCCATACGTACATCCGTACTTAAGTACATATATACATCCATACATCCATCCATCCATGCGTACACCCATACATAATATCATACATCCGTCCATGCATACATAGATCCATGCATACACCCATACACACCAATACAGACGTCCATGCATCCATTCATACCTTCATCCATAAATAAATATATACGTCCATACATACATCCGTACATTCATCCATACATACAACCATACTCGCATACATACATCCAAACATCCATCCATCCGCACATCCATTCATCCATACATCCACCCATCCATACATCCATCCATCAATACATCTATACATCCATACATACGTCCATCCATACATACAGCCATACATGAGACCATACGTATATCCATACATACATACATACATCCATCCACACATCCATACGTACATGAATATTTCCTTACATCCATCCATCCATACATCCATTCATCCATACGTCCGTCCAACCATCGTCCCACACATCCATTATTCCACACATACACCCATCCATATATTCATTCAAACATCCATACACCCATTCATCCATCCATACATGCATCCATACCTCCATCCATACATACATCCATCCGTACGTCCATCCATCTATCCATGCGTCGAACCATCCATCCGTACATCCATCAAAGAATCCATATATCCATCCATACATACATCCATACATACACACATGCATACATCCATACATACGTCCATACATACAACCATACGTGCACACATGCATCCATACATCCATCCATCCGCACATACATCCATACATACATCCACCCATCCATACATCCATCCTCCAATGCTGTCATAAATCCATACATACATCCATTCATACATGCATATATTCATAAACACACGCATCCATACATACATCCATACAAACATTCATACATATGCCGTTCCATACACGAATCCATACAACCATACATACACCCGTTCATATATCCACCCATACATCCATCCATCCATACACCCATCCATCCATCCATCCATCCAACCATCCACCAATCCATACATCCGAACATACAACCATGCATCCACCCATCGAGACATTCATCCGTCCGTACCCCCAACCATCCTCAAATCCATCCATCCATATATCAATACATACATACATACATACACCCACACATGCATCCATACATCCAAACATACGTACATCCATACATACACCCACACATGCATCCATACATCCAAACATACGTACATCCATACATTCACACATACCGACATTCATACATCCACACATCCATCCATCCATACATCCATCCAACCATACATCCATAGATCCATACATACATCCCCACGCACATCCATAAATATATCCATACATACATACATACGTCTATCCATTCATACATCCATACATGAATCCATACATACATCCATACATAATTCCATTCATGCACCCATACATACATCCATACATACATTCGTACATACATCAATACATGCATGCATATCACCGTACCTCCATCTATCCATACACCCATCCATTCATCCGTCCATCCATCCATCCATCCATCCATCCATCCGTCTGTTAATCCGATCATCCGACCAGCTACCCATTCGTACATCCATGCATTCGTCCATCCATACGACAATCCAAACATACTCCCACATATTCATTCACGCATCCACCCATACAACCATAATACTATCCTTCCATCAATCCATAAATCCATCCGTCGAAACTTCCTCCCATCCACACATCCATCCATCCATACATCCATCCATCCACACATCCATCCATCCATACATCCATCCATTCATCCACCCATACACCACCCATAAATCCATCCAACCATACGTCGATCCAACCATACATTCACATATTCATACACTCATCGATCCATACAATCATACTTCCATCCACCCATACATCCATTTATACACCCATCCACAATCCCATCCACTCATCCTGATATCCAACCATGCATCCTTCCATCCGTACGACCA
>NW_016952063.1:0-228 GCF_001483705.2 Eufriesea mexicana
GTGTATGCCAGCAGTAGTGGTAGCGGGTCGTTTGGTTTAGTTAGCCTACGTTTGGCTAGGAGACGTTAGCAACGGTAGGAATAGGGTGTCTTTGACATTTGTGCTACTCGCTGTCATCCGGTGCCATGTTGTGCTCTACTGTGATCTATTGTATTTTGCTCAGCCCTGGGGATTCCAGTAACAGTGGTCCCTGCACGCTAGGTAAAGTTATGTTACGCTCGGTTCTAT
>NW_016952064.1:0-545 GCF_001483705.2 Eufriesea mexicana
CCGTCTCAGCCCTATAGAATGTGGCTCTAAAGTTCAATTTTGTTGACATTTTCGACTAATGTCATGGCGAGCTATCTTTCTTGCCTAAAGAAGGAGGAAAGATCCTATTGGCGAGCTGTAGCCATTGCAATGATTTAGAATGAGCAATGATTTAGAATGTGCCCAAAAAACTCAATTTTATTGACATTTTCGGCTAATAATGTGGTGAGATATCTTTCTTGCATAAATAGGGAGGAAAGATTCTATTGGCGTGCTCGAGGCATTGCAACGCTATAGAATCTGGAAGGAAAATTCAATTTTATTGACATTTTCGACTAATATCGTGGTGAACTCTCTGGTTTGCATAATTAACGTTCGTAGAATCTTTTGGCGTGCTATAGCCATTGCAATGCTATAGTATCTTGCTGGAAAACTCAATTTTACTGACATTTTCGACTAATATCGTTGTGAGTTAGCTTCTTTGCATAGGTAAAGAGGAAAGATCCTCTTGGCGTGCTATAGCCATCGCAATGGCTTATAATGTGGCTGCAAAATTCAATTTTATT
>NW_016952065.1:0-514 GCF_001483705.2 Eufriesea mexicana
CATAGCTAACATAACATAGCCAAGCGAAGCGTATCTCAACCTAACTGTCCGAGACCAATATTACTGTCCTCCACAGATGCAAGCAGAACATATTGGGGCACAGTAGAGCTGAGGTATCCATCGCATTTGGGAGTACAGCAGAAAATTGAAAGACATACTATCCTAACCCAAACAAATCTCACCTAACCAAACGTAACCAAACTCAACCTAACGCGCCGAGACCACTATTACTGTCCTTCCCAGAGCCGAAAAAAAAATAGAGCACAGTAGATAACAGAAATCAGCGGCGTTGCAGTGCAAAGAACAAAAGCCAAAGACATCCTGACCTGACCCAAACACACCAAGCATAACCAAACGTAGCATAACACTATCTAATGCGCCGCGGCCATTATTCCTGGCCTCCTCAGTGCAAGGCAGAGCATATCATTTCAGAGTAGAGGGCAGATATCCTCCGAAAAGCAGTGCATAGCATAAGACTCATAGATGTCCTGGCCTAACACAACCAAGCATGGCA
>NW_016952066.1:0-1066 GCF_001483705.2 Eufriesea mexicana
ACATACATACATCCATACATACATACATCCATAAAACCGTCCATCCATACTTCCATACAACCTAACATACATCCGTACATATATCCATACGCACATCCATACATCCATCCATCCACAAATCCATACATATATACATACATACATCCATACGTACGAACATCCGTTCATCCATACATTCATCCACTCATACATCCATCCATCCATACATCCGTACATATGTACATCCATACATCTATACATCCGTACAAATCCGTACATCCATACATTCGTACACCCATACATACATACATCCATACATCCATACATCCATACATCCATCCATCCATACATCCATCGAACCACACATCCATTCAACCGTACTAGCACCCATGCATGCTTCCATCGATCCATACATCTATCCATCCATACATCCATGCATCCACACGTTGACACATCCACACATACATAAAGCCATCCATCCATACATCCACCCATCCATACAACCACTCATCGATACATACTTCCATTCATACATCCACCTTTCCATACATCCATCCATCCATACATTCACCCATCCATACATCCATCGAACCATACTTCCATCCATCCCTACTAGCACCCATCCATACATCCATCGAACCATACATCTATCCACTGATACATCCAGCCATCCATACATCCATACAGATATACCTCCGTACATCCATACATACTTACAACCATACATTTATACATACATACATCCATACGTGCATACATCCATACATCCATACATCCTTACATCCATCCATACATACATCCTACCATCCATGCATCCATACGTTCAAACTTCCACACATCCATAAATCCATAAATCCATACATCCATACAACCATACATAGATCCTTCCATACATCCATACATACATCCATACATACATCCAACCATACATCCATCCTCTGATACATCCATCCAACCATACGTCCATACGTATAACCATCCATACATGCATACATCCGAACATACATACATTCGCACATCCATGCGTCCATACATCCATACATCCATACATCCATACATACTTACAACCATACATTCATACATACAA
>NW_016952066.1:1080-2109 GCF_001483705.2 Eufriesea mexicana
CATACATCCATACATCCATACATCCTAATATCCATCGATACATACATCCAACCATCCATGCATCCATACGTTCATACATCCATCCATCCATAAATCCATCCATACATACATTCATCCGGACATACATTCATCCGTACATCCATCCTGCCATACCATCGCCCATCCATACATCCATCGATACATACATCTAACCGCCCATGCATCCATCCAACCGTACATCCATACATCCACACAGCCATACATCCATAAATGCTTCCATTCGTACGTCTATCATTCGATACATCCATACATCCATACATCCATACATACATACATCCATACATCCATCCGTCCATCCATACATCCATACATCCGTACATCCGTACATTCGTACATCCATACGTCCATACATCCATACATCCATACATCCATACATACTTACAACCATACATTCATACATACAAACATCCATACGTGCATACATCCATACATCCATACATCCTTATTTCCATCCATACATACATCCAACCATCCATGCATCCATACGTTCATACATCCATACATCCATAAATCCATCCATACATACATTCATCCGGACATACATTCATCCGTACATCCATCCTGCCATACCATCGCCCATCCATACATCCATCGATACATACATCTAACCGCCCATGCATCCATCCAACCGTACATCCATACATCCACACAGCCATACATCCATAAATGCTTCCATTCGTACGTCTATCATTCGATACATCCATACACCCATACATCCATACATACATACAACCATACATACATACATCCATAAAACCATGTATTCATGCATCCATACACCTGTACATCAATACATCCATCCATCCGAATATCCTGACATCCACATATACATCCATACATACATCCATCCATCCACAGCCCCATACATCCATAAAACCATACATCCATGCATCTATCCATCCATACATCCATCCATCCATACTTTGATTCATTCACACGTTCACAAATACATCCATCCATACATCCATACAACCATACATACATCCATTC
>NW_016952067.1:0-345 GCF_001483705.2 Eufriesea mexicana
AGCCAAAGCTGTGCAATCCTAACCTAACCAAACGTAACATAACCAAACGCAACACAACTCGTACTAACGTGCCGAGACCAATAATGCTGACCTCCCCATGGCCAACAGAATATACTAGGTCACGGCAGGGCGCAGAGATCCACCGTACACCGTATAGCTCAAAAGTCAAATCCATCCTAACCAAACTTAACCAAACATAGCCGAAACAAACGTAACATACCTAAGACAGACGTGACACGAACGCTATTCCTGGCCTTCCCAGATACAGCAGATGCTAGTGGAGCAATGCAGAGCGCAGACGTCGGCCGAATGGCAGTGTATAGCAGAAAGATCTAAGTCATCCTA
>NW_016952068.1:0-2044 GCF_001483705.2 Eufriesea mexicana
CCACTCGATAGATATCTGCGCCTTGCACTGCACAACTAGCATCTGCTTGTCTCTGGGCAGGCCTCCAGTAGCGATCGTGGCACGTTTGGCTGAGTTATGTGACGTGCGGTTGGGTTGAGTTAGGTTACGTTTGGTTAGGTCAGGTTGGGCTTTGTTTGGTTAGTGTAGCTTTGACTCTCAAGCTATACACAGTTGTGCGGTGGATTCCTGCCCTCCACTGTGCTCTACTCTAATCTGCTAGTCCCTGGGGAGGCCAGCAATTGTGGTCGCGGTACGTTACGTTGAGTCTTGCTGCAATAGGTTAAGTTACGTTAGTTTGGGTTACGTTTGAATATCCTTCACTTTTCTGATGTACACTGCGATCCTATGGATTTATGAGCCCTGCTCTCCTCTAATATGTTCTGCTTGGCTCTGTGGAGAGCCGCACTGAGTGGTGGCGGCACGTTAGGCTCAGTTAGAGTACGTTTGCTTAGGTTACGCTAGTTTGGGTTGGGTTTGGATAGCTTTACCATTCGCGTTTTCCAGGGTTTTTCGGTGGGACACTGCGTTCTACATTGCTGTACTATACTCTGCTCGAATGTGGGGATGTCAGCAATAGTGTTCGCGGGACGTTATTTTGTGTTATGTTACTTTCGGCTATGTCATGTTTTGTTAGGTTAGGAAAGGATGGCCTTGACTTATTTGCCTTACTCTGCTGTTCGGTGGGTTCCAGCGCTCTTCATAGATCTGCTATACCATGCTCGACTCCAGAGAGGCCAGCAATAGCTGTAGTGGCGCAGTATGAAGGGCCAGGTCACGTCTGGTTATGTCAGGTAGGGTAACGTTTTGTTAGGATGTCTTCGACTTCTGTGTTATACACTGTTGTTCGGTGGATTTCAGCGCTTTACTGAGCTCTAGGATGTCCTGCTTTGCACTGTGTAGGCCAGCAATAGAGGTCTAGGCTCGCTAGGATTAGATATTCTGTGTTTGGTTAGGTTAGGTTAGGTCAAGCTAGGTTAGTATGCCTTTGACTTTAGTGCCATACGCTGCTATTTAGTGGCTCTCTGCGCTCTACTGAGCTCTAGTGTATACTGCTTGGCTCTGTCGAGGCCAGCGACATTGAGCTCGTCACGCTAGGTTAGGTTAGGTAGCGCTTCGTTATATTATATTTGTATATGTCATGCTAGGGTAGCTTTGACTTTTGTGCTGTACACTGTTACTTGGTGGATTTCTGCGTTCTACATAGCTCTTCTATGCTCAGCTCGACTGGCGGGATGCAAGCAATAGTGGCCGTGGCAAGTTAGGTTGAGTTATGTTACGCTTGGTCAGGTTAGGTTAGGTTAGGATTGGCTAGGGTAGCTTTGACTTGCACGCTATAGACAGCTATTCGGTGGGTTCCTGCAGTTCACTCTGCTCTACCCTAATCTGCAAGACCCTGGAGAGGCCAGCAATAGTGGTCGCGGCACGTTACGTTGTGCTTTCCTACGCTAGGGTAGGTTATGTTAATTTGGGTTAGGTGTGGATGTTTTTGACTTTTCCGCTGTGAACAGCGATCCTATGGCTTTCTGCGCCCTACTCCCCTCTAATATTTACTGCTTGTCTCCGTGGACGCCAGGAACAATGCTCTCGGCACGTTAGGTTGGGTTATCTTACGCTTTGTTATGTCACGTTTCGTAAAGTTTGGCTGAGACAGCATTGCCATTTGTGCTGTACACTACCCTTCTGACGATTTCAGCGTTCCACATTGCTCTGCTATAATCTTCATAGCTGTCGCGAGGCCAGCAGTAGCGGTCGTGGTACGTAGGTTTGGATAACCTTACGGCTGCTTATGTTGCGTTTGGTAAGGGTAGGATAGGATTGCTTTGCCCTCTGTGTTATACACTGGCATTAGGAGGATTTCCGTGTTCTACTGAGCTTTGGTATATTCTGCTTGGCTCTGGGGAGGCCAGAAAATGCGTCCTCGGCACGCTCGGCTGTGTCATGATACGGCCGGCTTGGCTAGGTTAGGATATGTTTGGTGACGATAGCCTTTTCTTTTGAGCTCTACACTCCTTCTCGGCCGATA
>NW_016952069.1:0-686 GCF_001483705.2 Eufriesea mexicana
CCGAACGCAACCAAACTTCACCTAACATGCATAGACCACAATTGCTGACCTCCCGAGATCAAATAGGACGATACTAGAGCGCAGTAGAGCGCAGAATTCCGACGCATTGCGGTGCAAGGCACAAAAGCCAAAGATATCCTGACCCAACGTGATCTAACCCAATCTAACGAAACTAAGCCTAACTCAACGTAACGTGCCTGCGCCATTAATACTGGACCACACTGGGACAAGCTGAAAATGTTAGAGCACAGTAGAATTCAGAAATCCGCCGAACTGCAGGGTATATCGGAAAAGTCGAATCTAGCCCCCGCTAACCTAACCAATCTTAGCGTAACCAAACGTAACCTAAATGAACCTAACCTGATGCGACCACTATTGTTGGACGCCCCTCGACTAAGCAGATTACTGTGAAGCACAGTAGACCGAAGGAGTCCACGGAATAACAGTGTACACCACAAAAGGCTATGCTTTCTTATCCAAACAAAAACGATCGTAGCCTATCTCAACTAACGTGTCGAGGCCATTATTACAGGCCACCCCAGAGTCGAGTATAGTGTGGTAGAGCAATGTCGAGCGCAGAAATGCAGCCAATGGTGGTGTATAGCACAATAGTCTCTGCTACGCTCTCCTAACCTTACTAATCGTGACATTGCCAAACGTGTCCTAACAAAGCCTATCGTGCCGCG
>NW_016952070.1:0-1698 GCF_001483705.2 Eufriesea mexicana
GACCGCAGTCGATCGCAGAAATCCATCGAACATCAGTGTATAACACGAAAGATAATGCTACCCTTACCGAACTTAACCCAACCTTAACTAACCAAACGAAACCTTACCCAACCTAACGTGCCCAGAACAACATTTCTGCCGTTCCCATGGCTAAGCACAATATAGTAGAGCACAGTGCAGCGCAGAAACGCTCCGAATAGCAGTGTATACCACGAAAGTTTAAGTCAACGTTCCCAAGCTTAACCTAACCTGAACTAGCCAAACGTACCTTAATATGACCTAATTTGACGAGACCACTAGTGGTGGCCTTCCGGAGCCAAGCAGAGCTTATTAGAGCACAGTAGAACGCAGAAATCTACCGCAATGGAGTAAAGAGCACAAAAGCCGGAGGTGTCCTAGCATAACCAGACCTACCCTATCATAACCAGACGTAGCACAACTCCGCATAACGTGCAGCTGCCGCTGCTTCTAGCCTCCTCACAGCCACGCAGAATATAGTAGATGACACTAGATGACAGAAGTACAACGAACTATAGTGTACGGCACGAAAGTCATAGCTGTCCTGACCAAGCATTACCTAACCTTGCCTAACCAAACATAAACTAACTCAAAATAACGTGCCTCCCCAGGTTCGGGCACGGTATACTAGAGAAATGTAGGGAGCAGGAATCCACCAAATAGCAGTGTATAGCACAGAGGTCGAAGATGTCCTAACCACGATTGCTTAACCTACCCTGACGAAACGTAAAATAACGCAAACGAACGTGCCGAGATGACTATTACTGGCCACCCCAGAGACAAGCAGAAAGCATTAGAGCGCAGTAGGGCACTGAAATCCACCGAACGTCAGTCTTTGAATGGCACAAAAGTCTGAGCTATTTTTTCCGAACACATCGAAACTTGTCATATGCAAACGTAGCCTAAGCAATCATGATCCGCCGAGAATGCCATTGCTGGCCATCCCTGAGCCAAACAGAAGACATTAGTTCGCGGTAGAGCGCAGAAATCGGTGGATAGCAGTGTATAGCGCAGTTGTCTAAATTATCATATTCTAACCTCACAGAACGTAACCTATCCAAACGTGGCATAGCTCAACCTAACTTGCCGAGGGCGCTATTTCTGGCCTCCCCAGCTCCAAGCAGAACTCACTAGTGGGGAGTAGAACCCAGAAATTCATAGAATCGCAGAGTAGACCGGAAAAGTCGATGTTACTCAAACCAAACCCACACAAACAGGACACAACCGAACATAGGCTATCACAACCTAACATGACGAGACAGCTATAGCGTCCTCCCAAGTCCAAGCATGACATCCTAGAGCACAATAGAGCGCAGAAATCATCGGAATAGAGGTGCACAGCACAGATGTTAATGTTATCCTAACCAAACTGAGCCGATCCCAACCAAATCTAGCGTAACCTGACACAACATAACTTGCCGGGACCGCTATTGCTGGCCTTTCTAGTGCCAAGCTGAGAATATTAGAACTCAGTAGGGCGCAGGAATCCACCTAATTGCAGACTATAGCACTAAAGTCATAGCAACCTCTCCTAACCTAGCCAATCGTAACATAACCAAACGTAACGTAACACAACCTAACGTGCAGCGAATACTATTGCTGGCCTGGCCAGGGATGAGTAAAACGTTTTAGTGGAGTGTAGGACGGAGAAGTCCATTGAATCGTAGTGTATAACAGAAA
>NW_016952071.1:0-559 GCF_001483705.2 Eufriesea mexicana
TAACAGTGTACAGCACAAAATTCGGGGATATACTAACCTATCCTGGCATAACCAAACCAAAGAGAACGCAGCACAAATCAACATAACCTGCAGCGACCGCTATTGATGTTCTTCGTAAAGCCAAGCAGATCGTATTGGAGCGCAGCAGGGCGCAGGAATCCACCGAACAGCATTGAATGATACAAAAGTCTGAGCTAATCTGTCCTAACATAACCAAGCTTGTCATTTGCAAACGTAGCTTAAGAAAGCATAACGCGCCGAGTCCACTACTGCTGGCCCACACAGAGCCAAGCAGAAAGTATTAGAGTACAGTAGAGCGCAGAAATCGGCGTATAACAGTGTATAGCAGAGATGTCTATACTATCCAATTCGAACTTCACCAAACGCAACGCAACCAAATGTGGCATAGCTCAAACCAATGCTACGAGACCGATCTCCCCAGAGCCAAGCAGAATATACTAGATTACAGCAGAGCGCAGAAGTCCGCCGCATTGCCGTGCAGATCAACGAAGCCAAACATATCCCACCTAACCATTCATAACCTAACAAATCCAAGTGT
>NW_016952072.1:0-893 GCF_001483705.2 Eufriesea mexicana
TAAGGAGGAAATATCATTTTGGAGTGCTATGGCCATTGCAATGATGTAGAATCTGGCTGGATAGATCAATTTTACTCAATTTTCGAATAATATGGTGGTGAGCTAACTTTCTTGCATAAATATGGAGGAAAGATTCTAATGGCGTGCTATTGCCATTGCAACGCTATAGAATCTGGACGGAAAATTCAAATTTATTGACATTTTCGACTAATATCGCGGTGAGCTAAGTGTCTCGCATAAATAAGTAGGAAAGATTCTGTTGGCGTGCTATAGGCATTGCAATGCAATGGAATCTTGCTGGAAAACTCAATCTTATTGACATTTTCGACTAATATCGTATTGAGCTACCTTTCCTGCATAAATAAGGAGGATAGATTCTATAATAGATTCTATTGGCGTGCTATAGCCACTGCAATGCTATAGATTCTGCCTGGAAAGTTCAATTTTAATGACATTTTCGACTGATATCGCGGTGAGCTAACTTTCTTACATAAGTAACGAGGCAAAATACTATTGGCGTGCTATAGCCATTGCAATGCTCTGGAAACTGGCTGGAATATTCAATTTTACTGACATTTTCTGTTAATATCGTAGTGAGCTACCTTTCTTCCATAAACAAGGAGGAAAGATTATATTGTCGTGCTATAGCCATCGCAATGCTACAGAATCTCGATGGAAAATACTGTTTTATTTACATTTTCGACTAATATCGTGGTGAGACAACTTTCTTGCATAAATAAGGAAGATGGATACAACTGGCGCTCTATAGCCATTGCAATGCTATAGAATCTGCCTGGAAAGTTCAATTTTGTGACATTTTCGACTAAAACCATGGTGAGCTAACTTTCTCACATAAGTAAGGAGGCAAGATGCTGTTGGTGTGCTATAGGCAT
>NW_016952073.1:0-601 GCF_001483705.2 Eufriesea mexicana
GTATGGATGTATGGATGTATGTACGTATGGATGTGCGAATGTATGTATGTACGAATGTATGGAGGTCCGGATGCACATATGTATGGATGTTTGGATGGTGGATGTAGGAGTGGATGGATATATGGATGGATGGATGTATGTATGGATGTATGTATGGATGTATGAATGGATGGATTTATGGATGCGTGGATGTATGACTGTGTGGATGGATGGATGTATGGATGGAGGTAGTAGTATGGATCGATGGATGTAGGGATTGATGGCCGTATGGATGGATGGATGTATGGATGGTTGAGGTATGGATCGACGGTTGTACTATTGAATGTATGTACGGGTGAATGGATGTATGGATGGATTGAGGTGTGGATGGATGGATGCATGTATGGATGGATGTATATATTTATGGATGTATGGATTGATGGATGTATAGATGGACAGAGGTATGGGTGGATGGACTTATGGATGTATGGATGTATGATTGTATGGATGTAAGGATGGATCGATGTATGGATGGATGGATGTATGGATGTATGGATGTATGGATGGATGTATGGATGAATGGATGTACGAATGTATGGATGTACGAATGTATGGATGTACG
>NW_016952073.1:695-1007 GCF_001483705.2 Eufriesea mexicana
ATGGATGCATTTACGGATGTATCTATGGATGTATGTATGGATGAGTGTATGGGGGTATGCATGGATGTATGGATGTACGTATGGAGGGATGAGTGCATGGATGGATGTATTTATGGATGTATGGATGTGTGAATGTATGGACGTATGTATGGATGAATGTATTGGTGTATGTACGGATGTATGTATTGTTGTCTGTATGGATGCATGTATGGATGGATGGATGGATGTATGGATGGATGGATGTATGGTTCGATGTATCTATGGATGGTTTGATGTATGTGTGGATGGACGTATGGAAGTATGGGTGTATGG
>NW_016952073.1:1151-1370 GCF_001483705.2 Eufriesea mexicana
ATGGATGTATGTATGGATGGATGTATGGATGTATGGATGGATGCATGTATATATGTATGGATGTATGGATTGATGGATGTATGGATGGATGGATGTGTGGATGGATTGATTTTTGGATGTATGGATGCTTGAATGTTTGGACGTATGAATGGATGGATGTATGGATGAATGGATGTAAGGATTTACGGCAGTATGGAAGTATGCGTGTATGGATGTATG
>NW_016952074.1:0-1449 GCF_001483705.2 Eufriesea mexicana
ATACATCCGAACGTATATATATCCATCCATTCATAAATACGTACATCCGCCCATCCATACCTCAAACCATCTATACCTCCATCCATCCACACAACCATTCATCCATACATACATCCATCCATACATCCATCTTTCCATACATCCATCCATCAATAAATCCACCAATCCATACATGCATCGTACCATACATCCATCCATCCATACATCCATCCATACATTCATACATCCACATATCCATAAGTCCATACATCCGTCCCTCCATACAACCATACATACATCCATACAAACATCCACACATACATCCATGCATCCATCTATTCATACATCCATCCACTCATACATCCAGCCATCCATACACCCATACATGTAGAGATCCTTGGGCCCATACATTGGTACATCCGTACATTCGTACATTCACACATAAATACATCCATACATACATAGATCCATAAATCCATCCACCCATCCATCCATACATACATGCATCCATACAGACATCAATACATACATCCATACATACACCGTTACATTCATCCATACATACATCCACACATACACACATCCATACTTCCATAAATCGATCCATACACGCACTCATCCATCCATACGTCCATCCATACATACATGCATACCCCAATACACTCATCCATACATTCATCCATAGACACATCCGTATATGCATCCATACACACATCCAGGCATGCATCCATCAATACATCCATCCACTCATACCACCATCCATCCATACATCCATACAGATATACATCAATTCATCCATAAATCCGTACATCCATACATTCGTACATCCATTCATTCGTACATCCATACATACATACAGCCA
The DNA here is from genome assembly GCF_001483705.2 of Eufriesea mexicana. Classification (NCBI taxonomy): domain Eukaryota; kingdom Metazoa; phylum Arthropoda; class Insecta; order Hymenoptera; family Apidae; genus Eufriesea; species Eufriesea mexicana. Next base: position 842 of record NW_016952074.1, read on the forward strand.
TAAATCCATACGTCCACACCATCCATTCATCCATCCATACATCCACCCACCCATATAGCCACCCATCCATACATCCATCGAACGATATATCCATCCATCCATACAAGCATCTATCCATACACCCATCGATCCATGCATCTAACCACCCATACATCCATCCATCCATACATCCATACATTCATACACACATACAACCATACATTCATGCATCCAGACACCTGAACATCAATACATCCATCCATCCATATATGCTGCCATTCACACATACATCAATCCATACATCCACTCATCCACACAACCATACATCCATAAATCCATACATCCGTACATATATACATCCATACATTCATACATACGAACATCCATACATCCACACATCCATACATCCACAAATCCATCCATCCATCCACTCACCCATCCATACTTACATCCATACATACGTTCATACATACATCCATACAGATATACATCCATACATCCATCCATCCATTCATCCATACATGCATACAGCCATAGATCCATACATCCATACTTCCGTACATCCCTCCATCCATACATAAATCCATCCATACATCCATCAATCCAAACAACCATTCATCCATACGTAC
>NW_016952075.1:0-1444 GCF_001483705.2 Eufriesea mexicana
TTCTACTGTGCTCTAACATACCCTGTTTTGCTCTTTGTTGTCCACAAATAGCGGCCGCGGCTCGTAAGGTTTTGTTGGGTTACGTTAGGGCAGGTTATGTGAGCATGGGTTACTTTCGTACAGCTTTGACATTTCTGATATACACAGCCATACTATTGACCACCGCGCTCTATTCTCCACCAAGATGCTCTGCTTGGCGATGGGTAGGCCAGCAATATTTGTCCAGGCACGTTAGGTTTTGTTTCGTTACATCCGGGTATGTTACGTTTGGTTTGGTTAGGGTAGGATAAATTTGACTTTTGTGCTGCACACTTTTATTCGGATGATTTCTGCGCTCTTTGTTACTCTACTATGCTGTACTCGAATCCGGTGACGTCAGCAATGGTTGTAGTAGCACGATAGGTTGAGTTAGGTTACGTTCGGTTTGACAAGGATGGCTTTGATTTTTGTGCTGTACACTGATGTTCGGTGCACTTCTGCGCTCTTCAGTGCTCTTATGTGTCCTGCTTTGCTCTGGGGAGGCCAGCGATAGACGTCTCGGCTCGTTGGGTTTGGTTATTTTACGTGTAGTTCGGTTAGATGAACTCCGTCTTGTTATGATATCCTTGCCTCTTCTGCTACACACTGCCATTCTTTGGATTCCGGTGCTCCACTGTGATCTAATATTCTCTGCTTGGCGATGGGGAGGCCGGCAGTAGTGGCCGCGGCGCATTAGGCTGTGTTAGGTTGCGTACAGTTATGTTCCGTTTGGCAAGGTTAGGAGAGGATAGCTTTGGCTTTTGTGCTATAAACTGCTATCCGGTGAATTTCTGCGCTCGACACTGCTCTACTGTACACCGCTAGGCTCTCGGGGAGCCAGCAACAGTGGTCGTGACAGTTATGTTGGGTTTGGCTATGTCATGTTAGAATATGTTAGTTTTGCTTAGGTTTGGGTGTCTTTGACTTTTCTGCTCTACACTACAGTTCTATGGGTTACTGTGCTCTATTTTGCTCTAATAGGTTCTGCATGGCTCTGGGGAGGCCGGCAATAGTGATCGCAGCACTTCCGGTTTTGTTATGTTTCGTTTCGTTTGGTTAGATTAAATCAGGTTTGGTCAGGGTGTCTTTGACTCTTGTGCTGTGCACTGCTATTTGGTGGCTTTCTGCGCTCTACTGTGCTCTGGTATACTCTGCTTGCCTCTGGGGTTGCAAGCAATTCTCGTCTCGGCACTATAGGTAGAGATAGACAAAGTTTGGTTATATTAAATTTGTTTATGTTATGATACTATAGCTTTGACTGGTAGGCCATACACCGCTATACGGTACACTTCTGCGCTCTACGTTGATCTAGCATGCTCTGCTTTCCTCTTGCGAGGCCGGGAATAGTATCCTCGGCATTTTGTGTTTAGTTAGGTTACGCTCGGTTAGCTTCGGTTAGGACATGTTACGTTGGGATATACCTGAC
>NW_016952076.1:0-203 GCF_001483705.2 Eufriesea mexicana
TCCTTACATATATACATCCGTACATCCACTCATCCGTAAGTCCATACATTCGTACGACCATACGTACATACAACCACATATCCATCCATCCATACATCCATACATCCACACATCCATAAATCCATCCACCCATACATCCATCCAACCATACACACATCCATACATCCATCCATATATACAACCATACATCGATCCATCCATAC
>NW_016952077.1:0-499 GCF_001483705.2 Eufriesea mexicana
TCTAACCTAACCTAACCTAACGGAACGTAACATTGCCCATCCTAACGTTACACGACCACTATTCATGGCCACCCCTCAGTCGAGCAGTGTCTAGTAGAGCAATGTGGAGAGCAGAAATCCACAGAATCGCAGTGTATAACATAAAGGACAAATCCACCCTGTCCTAGCCCAACCAAACGAAACATGGCCGATCGTAACCTAACTCAACTTAACGTGCCTCGAGCTCTATTGCTGGCCTCCACTCGAGAGCCGAGCAGAGTACAGTAGAGCAATGTAGAGCGCAGGAACCTACTGTAGAGCAGCGTGCAGCACAAAGGTCTAAGCTATCCTTTCGTAACGTAACAAAACGTAGCATAGCCAAACGCAAAATAACTCAGCCTGACGTGCCGAGACCATCATTGTTAGCCCCTCCAGAACCAAGCAGAATATACTAGGCCACAGTAGAGCGCAGAAATCCGTCGCACTGAAGTGTAAATGACATAAGTAAAGGATATCCAAA
>NW_016952078.1:0-608 GCF_001483705.2 Eufriesea mexicana
CCAGTGACGATCAGAGTACAGTAGAGCAATGTAGAGCACAGGAGTCCTCCGTATAGCGGTGTATAGCATAAAAGAGGAAGGCAGACTATCCTAACCTAACCAATCGGAGCATAACCGAACGTAGCGTAACACAACCTATCGTGGCATGACCACTAATGCTGGCATCCCCAGAGTTGAGCGGGGTATACTAGGTCGATCACAGTAGAGCGCAGAAGGTCACAAAATTGCATGTTATAGCACAAAAGTAAAAGATATCCTCTCCTAGCCAGCCCTCGCCGAACCAAGCCTAACGTAGAGTAACTAAACGTAACGTGCCGCGACCACTATTGCTGGCTTGCACAGAGACAAACTGAGTATGGTGCAGCAGAGTAGAGTACAGAAGTCCATAGGATGTCAGTGTTGAGCAAATATGTCAAGGCTATCCGTGCGCAACGAAAACACTAAACGCACGTAGCGTAACAAAACCTAGCGTGCCGAGACCACTATTACTGTCTCCCCAGAGACGAGCAGGGTATAGTAGAGCAATCAAGAGCGCAGCAATCCAACGAATATCAGCGTATAGCACAAAAGTTGAAGCTACCGTGTCCGAACCTAAACATACGTAAATG
>NW_016952079.1:0-387 GCF_001483705.2 Eufriesea mexicana
TGTCTACGCAAGAAAGATAGCTCACCACGATATTAGAGGAAAATGTCAATAAAATTGAATTTTTCAGCAAGATTCTTTGGCATTGCAGTGCCTATAGCACGCCAATAGAATCTTTCCTCCTTATTTATGCAAGGAAGTTGGCTCACCACGATATTAGTCGAAAATATCAATGAAATTGAATTTTCCAGCATGATTCTATAGCATTGCAATGCCTATAGCATGCCAACAGGATCTATCCTCCTGATTTATGGAAGAAAGTTAGCTCACCACCATATTAGTCGAAAATGTCAATAAAATTGATTTTTCCACCCAGATTCTTTGGCATTGCAATGGCAATAGCACGCCAATAGAATCCTTCCTTCGTATTTACGCAAGAAAGATAGCTAA
>NW_016952080.1:0-1894 GCF_001483705.2 Eufriesea mexicana
GTTGGTTTTTGTTAGGCTTGGATAGCTTTGACTTTCGTGGTATACACTGATATTCTGTCGATTTCGGCGCTCTTCACCGTCCCAGTGTGTTCTGCTCGACGTTGGGAAGGCTAGCAATTGTGGTCACTGCACGTTATGATAAGACAGGGTGTGTTCCGTTAGGTTGGGTTGGGCTAAGTTTCGGTAAGGATAGCTTTTACTTTTGTGCTAAGTACAGATATTCGGTGGATTCCTGCGCTCTAGTGTGCTCGAGTCTGCTCTGCTCGGCTCTGGGGAGGGCAGATCTCGGCACGCATTGTTGAGTTACGTTACGTTTGGTTAGGCTGGGGTTGGTTGGATTAGGTTAGGGTAGCTTTGGTATATGTGCTCAACACAGACCTTCTATGGACTTCTGTGGTCTACTGTGCTCCATCATATTCTGCTTTTCTCTGGGGACGGCTGGAGTGGTGGTCGCGGCACGATTGGTTGGGTCATGTTACGTTTGGCTAGGTTAGGTTAGGTTAGGATTGCTCACTGTGTTTCAGACTTTTGCGCTATGCACTGCAATGCGGTCGATTTCTACGCTTTACTGAGCTCTAGTATATTGTGCTTGACTCTGCGGTGGCCGGCAATGTTGGTTTCCGCACGATAGGTGGTATTATTTTACATTTGGTTTTCTTACGTCTGGTTAGGTTAGGACGGGATAGATCCGACTTTTGTACTATGCACTGCTCTTCGGCGCATTTTTGAGCTCTACTGTACTCTAGTACGTTCTGCTTGGCTCCAAGGAAGGCAGCAGTAGATATCTCGGCACGTTAGGCTTAGTTATGTTGCGTTTGGCTGAGTTATGTTGCGTTTGGCTACGTTACGTTTGATCATGTTAGGACAGAATTGCTTTGACTTTTGCCCTGTACTCCAACACTTTGCGGATTTCAAAACCCTATACAGCCCTACAATACTCTGTTCGACTCTCGGTAGGCCGGCAATAGTGGTGGCGGCACGTTAGGTTGTGATATGATACGCTTGTTCAGGTTACGTTAGTCTGGGTCAGGTTTGGATAGCTTCGCCTTTCGTGGTATAAAATGTAGTTCGGTGAATTTGTGCGCTCTACACAGCAATAACATGCTCTGCTTGGCTCTGGGGAAGGGAGCAATAGTGACCCGGGCTCGTTGGGATGAGTTAGGTTACGTTCGGTTACACTACGTTTGTTCAGGTCAGAATAGCATTGCTTTGACTTTTGTGTTATACAGTGCTATTCGGACGATACCTGCTCTCCGCGTTGCTCTACTAGCCTCTGCTTGTCTCTTGGGAGGCCAGCAATAGTGGGCGTGGCAGGTTCTGTTGTGTTACGTTACGTTTGGTCTGGCTAGGGCAGGTTAGGTTTGTTTAGTGTGGCTTTGACGTTAGTTATATACAATACTCCTCGGCGGTTTTATGCACTCTACTTTGCACTAGTATATTTTGCATGGCTATGGGGTGGCCAGCAGTAGTGCTCTCGTAACGTTAGGCTGAGTTGTGTTGCATTTGGTTATATTACGTTTGGCGTGAATTGGATAGGGTAGCCTAGACTTTTGTGCTGCACACTGCTACTCGGTGGATTTCTGAGCTCTACAACGATATACTATGCTCCGCCCGACTCTCAGCACTCCAGCAATTGTGGTCGAGGCACGTTATTTTCAGTTATGTTACGCTTGGTTATGTTTGAATTTGTTAGGTAAGGAAACGGTGGATTTACCTTTTGCGCTGCACACTGGTGTTCGGTGTGCTTCTGCCCCTTGCAGTGCTCTAATATGTTCTGCTTTGTTACGGGAGCTCAGTGGTGCTGGTCTAGGCTCGTTAGGTTGAGTTAGGTTATGATAGGTTATGTCACGTTTGGTTAGATTAGGATATGGTAGCTTATACTTTTGTGCTGTAC
>NW_016952081.1:0-1825 GCF_001483705.2 Eufriesea mexicana
CGCGCGGAAAGCGGCGTGGCCTTCGTCGCGAATAGCATCCAGCAGCTGGGGCTGTGTATCTTCGCCGAGAAGACCGTGGCAATGTGGTTTTGCCATCGGCACCACGGGAAGCCGCCCAAGTCGCTGATGCGCGTGGGGAACGTCGTGTTCGAGGTACGGGACCGGACGAAATACCTCGGTCTCGTCCTCGATAGCCACTGGAAGTTCGACGAACATTTTCTCGCGCTGAAAACACGCCTGGAATGTACGGCGGGAGCGCTGTATCGCCTGCTACCCAACCTGGGAGGGCCAGACGGAAAGGTGCGCCGCCTCTACACGGGGGTCGTTCGCTCGGTGGCACTTCACGGGTCTCCGATCTGGGCGAACGACCTGTTCGCCAGTCCGCGCAGTCTAGAGGTTCTCCGGCGAGTCGCTCGCAGTATGGTGATCAGGGTCTTGCGCGGTTACCGCATGATATCCCACGAGGCCGCGATGATCCTGGCGGTTTTTCCGCCGTTCGAACAGCAAGCGGTGGTGGAGGCCAGTATCTGTGGCCTCCTACACACTGGTGGCGGCGGTGCTCCTGAAGAAGGGGCCGTTTCGTTGAGGGGAAGGTTCCGACAGTCCGTGATGACCGCCTGGCGAGCTCGGCTGTGGAAGCCGAGCAGCTGGCGGCACCGGACTATCGAGGCTGTGCTCCCCGTGCTAGATGCAAGGGGGCGCAACGACTGCCGACACACTTTCCGCCTGACACAGGTTCTAACCGGGAACGGGTTCTTCGTGGAGTATCTGTGTCGTATCGGGCGTGAAAGTGTGACGCGGTGTCACCACTTCTGTGAAGGGCGGGTCACGGCGCAGCACACGCTGGAGGAATGTCCGGCGTGGGCTCGCGAGGGCAGGGTACTACGTGTTGGGTATGAATCTTTCACTCTCCGTCGTCGTGGCGCGGATGACGTCGAGCTTCGGTGCGTGGCGTGCGGTGGTCTCCTCCTGCGAGGCGGTCCTGTTACAGAAGGAGGCCGCAGAGAGACCCCACGAGCGTAGTGTGTGCTCTTCGCATGTAGCGTGGCGGCGGCTGCAAGCGTGGCGCCGGAGAGCGGCGCGCGCATTGCCGGATGTGTTAACGCGTTAGTCCTCCGCCGTCGAGAGCGCCCATGTACCTACGGCCGAGGAGACCGTCTCTATTTCCCGCTGTAACCTAGGTCAGGGTTACCACGGGCTGTCGTGTGGGGGCCCGTTAGTTCGTGAGAGCGCGGTCCGGGCGCGCAGCGTCCTCAGGGTATGCGTGCCTTGCGGTGCGGTTGTATGCGTGTTGTGTGTGTGTGTGTGTGTGTGTGTGTGTGTGTGTGCCTATAATTGGCTTTCGTGGTGTACACTATTGTCAGTTGGATTTTTGAGGTCTACAGTGCTCTACTATACTCCGCCAGACTCTTAAAATGCGAGAAATAGCGGCCGCGGCACTTAAGGTTTAGTTATGTTACGATTGGTTTGCCTAGGTGGGCTACGTTTGGTTACGGTAGTTCCTTTTTTCGTGCTATACACTGTTTTTCGGTGTATACCTGTGACCTACGATGCACTAGTACATTCTACACGTCTCTGTGGGGCCAGGAATAGTGGTCTCGTCATGTTAGGTTGAGCTAGGCTGCGTTTGGAAATGTCACGTGTGGCTATGTTAGGACATGCTACTTTGACTTACGTGGCATACACAGCTTTTCGGCGGATCTTTGTGATCTACTTCTCTCTACTACAATCTGCTTTGCTTTGGAGATGCCAGGAGCAGTGACCTCGGCACGTCATTTTGGGTTATGCTACGTTTGGTTAGGTTAGGTTAGGGCAGGTTACGCTA
>NW_016952082.1:0-1123 GCF_001483705.2 Eufriesea mexicana
ACAAGGCCGTCAGGTACTTCCGGAATATGGTAAAGGGTCGCGTGTTCACGGTCTTCACCAGTTTCGTTACCTGGACTTCATCGGACAATTTACGACAGACATTCGACACGTGTCCGGGAAAGATAACGTCGTCGCCGATGTCTTGTCGCGAGTCGCGCAGATTTCCCAAGCCCTCGACTACGCGAGGCTGGTCGAATCGCAGCAAAGAGACGAGGAGCTGGAAGCGATCCTACGCTCGAACACGTCGCTCGAATTAAAACGAGTCGCGCTTCCCGACGGGGGCGCGGAGGTATACTGCGACACGACAACTTCGACATTACGACCGTTCGTAACGAGCGAATTTCGAAGGCGCGCGTTTGCCTCTATCCACGACCTCGCGCAGCCGGGTGTGAGAGCGACCGCGCGGTTAGTGGCGCAACGCTTTGTGTGGCCAGGTATCCAGAAGGATTGTAAAACGTGGGCACAGGCGTGCGTGCCGTGCCAGCGAACGAAGACCAGTAGGCACGTGTCTACTCCGGTCGGCAGATTTGACGCACCGTCAGCGCATTCGAACACATCCACTTGGACATCGTCGGACCGTTGCCGGCGTCAACGGGATAGCGGTATTGCGTGACGTGTGTCGATCGTTACACACGTTGGCCGGAGGTGTTCCCCGTCGAGGATATTACCGCCGAAACGGTGGCGTACGCGTTACTTTCGGGGTGGATTGCTCGATACGGCGCACCCCACTGAATCACGACCGATCGGGGCCGGCAGTTCGAGTCCGCCTTATTCAGGCAGTTGCTCCTTATCGGCAAAAAACACTTATGTACGACCGTGTATCACCCGGCGGCGAACGGCATGGTGGAACGTTTCCATCGTCAGCTGAAAGCGGCACTCGTGTGCCACGCGGACAGCTGGGCCACGGCCCTGCCGATTGCCCTTTTAGGCCCCCGCAGGGGCTGCGGTCGACCTTGGTCGGCCGCGGTACGGGCTTAACGACCCCGAGGTACCCGAGTCACGCGCATACCGTAAGCCTGTGGTCATGTCTCGCAGGAACGGGGGTCTGTCCTTCTTCATTGGCTGGACCGCGAGGGTGATAACCTCTATAAAAAATCCTTTAATCACCAGGGCTATGGTGCGC
>NW_016952083.1:0-619 GCF_001483705.2 Eufriesea mexicana
TATGGACGTATGTATGTATGAATGTATGGATGTAAGATTGAATGTATGCATGCATGTATGTATCTATGGATTTATGTACGTATGGATGTATGGATGTATGGATGTAGGTATGGATGTATGGATGGATGGATGGATGGATTCTTGAATGGATGTATGGATGGATAGATGGATGGATTGGTGAGTTGATGTATGGATGGATGGACGTATGGATCGGAGGATGTATGGATTGGTGGACGCATGGATGGATAGATGTATGGATGTATAGATGCCTTGATGTATGAATGGATGAGTAGATGGATGTATGGACGGTCATGTGTATGGATGTATGGATGCGTGTATGGGAGGGCGTATGCATGGATGCATGTATGGATGGATGTATGGATGTATGTACGGCTGTATGTATGGCTATATCTATGGATATATGGATGGGTGTGTGTATGGATGTCTGTGTGGATGTATAGATGGATGTATGTATGAATGTGTGTATGGGAGTATGTATGGATGTGAGGACGTGCGTATGGGTGTATGTAACGATGGATGGTTGTATGGTTCGACAGATTTTTTGATGTATGCATGTGTGGATGTATGGATGTACGAATGAATGGATGCACGGGTTTAT
>NW_016952084.1:0-7257 GCF_001483705.2 Eufriesea mexicana
CCTTACGTGCAGACACCACTATTGCTGCCCTCTCCAATGCCAAACGCGGTACACTAGAGCGCACTAGAGTGCAAAAATTCGCGGCATTGCCGTGTGTAGCACAAAAGCTGTTGTGACCCTAGCTTAACCTTGCCTAATCTAACATAGCCAAACGTATCATAACCCAACATGACATACTACGTCCGCTGCTCCTAGCCTCCCCAGAGCCAAGCAGGGTGTAGTAGAGCACAGACGGTCACAGAGATTCACCGAATAACAGTGTGCAGCACGAAAGTCGAAGATATCCTGGCTAAAGAAGCCTACCCTAACCTAACCTAACCAATCGTGACGAAACTCGACCTAATGTGACAAGGCTACTGTTGCTTTACTCCCCAGAGTCAAGCAGATAATAATAGAGCAACGCAGTGCATAGAAGTCCACCGAAAAGCAGTGTATAGCACAGAACTTGAGGATACCCTAACCTAACCTGACTTAACCTAACCACGCCGAACGTAGCATAGCTATACATATCTTGCCGCTGCCACTGCCCCTGGCCTGCCCCGATCCAAGCAGAATGTAGCATAGCACAGTAGACCACACAAATCCTCCAAATAACAGTGTATAGTGCGAAACTCGTAGATGTCTTAACCAAACTTAGCCTAACCTTTCCTATCAAATGTAGCCCAGCAAAACTTGACGGGCCACGAGCACTATTTCTCGCCTCCCCAGAGTCGAACGGAGTATAATAAAGCAATGTATAGGGCAGAGATCCACCGAATAACAGCGTATACCGCGAAAGTCATAGCTGCCCTAACCCAACTTAGCTCAACCTAACATTCCCGAGCATAACCTTACTCAAAGTAACGTGCCGCGACCACAATTGGTCGCATCCCCAGAGTCGGGCAGAACATAGTAGAACAATGTAGAGCGCAGAAATCCAGCGAATAGCAGTGTACAGCGCATAAGTCGAGCCTATCTTTACCAAAACTTTCCTAACCTAGCCATACCGAGCGTAAATTAACTAAACCTGGCGTGCCGAGAACACTTTTGATGGTCTCCCCAGTGCCAAGCAGATCATATTAGTGGGGAGTAGAGCACAGAAATCCATAGAATCGCAGTATATAGCAAAAAAGTCAAAGCCATGCAATCCTAACTCAAACAAATATTATCCGACAAAACAAGGACTAACTCAACATAACGCGCCGCGGCCACTATTGCTGTTCTCCCAGAGCCGAGCGGAGTATGGTTGAGCAACGTACAGCGCAGATACCGGCCGAACAGATGTGTACAGCCCAAAAGTCAAAGCTGTCCAATCCTAACCTAACCAAACGTGACCTGATCAAACGCAGCCTAACTGATCCTGACGTGCCGAGACCGCTATTGCTCGTCTCCCAGCGCCCAGCAGGGCGTATAAGAGCATAGTGGGGCGCAGATATGAAACGTATAGAAGTGTATGGCACGAAAGTTGGAGCTATCGTATCCTAACCAGGCCAAACGTAACGTAACCGGACGCAACCTAACTCAGCCTAACTTGCCGAGACCACTATTGCTGCCCTCACCATAGCCATGTAGATCACATTGGAGGGGAGTAGAGCGCAGAAATCAACAGTATCGCAGTGTATAGCACAATAGTCGATGGTACCCTATCCTAACATAACCACACGAAACGTAGCCGAACATAGCCTAGCTCAAACTAACCTGCGGAGGACGCGGTTGCTGGACTTCCCCGGGCCAAGCTGACCATATTAGAGAGCAGTAGAGTAAAGAAATCCGCCGTACAGCAGTGTACAACACGAAAGTCAGGGCTATCCTAACCTAACCTGTACTAACCTAGCCTAACCTAACGTAGACTATCTCAACACAAGGAGCCGAGGCAACTATTGCAGGCCACCCCAGAGCCTAGCAGAGTGTACTAGAGCACTATAGAATGCAGAAATCTGCCGAATGGCAGAGCATGGCATAAAAGTTAAAGCCATCCTCCCCAAAATTAACGAATCGTGTCATAGCCAAGCGTAATATCGATAAACCAAACGTGGCGCGACCACCTTTCCTGGCCTCCCCATAGTTGAGCAGAGCATAGTGGAACTACGCAGAGCGTAGAAATGCAACGAGCAGCAGCGTATGACACAAAAGTCTAAGCCGTCCTATCCAAACGTAACGTAACATAACACAAACTATTGTGCCACGACCGCTATTGCTGGACTCCCTGGGATCGAGCAGAGTATAGTAGAGCTATGAAGAGCGCAGGAATCCACCGAATAGCAGTGTATAGCACAACAGTCAAAGCTACCACCTCCTAACCGAGCCTAACGTAATATTACCAAACGTAACAACACACAACCTAATGCGCCGCGACCACTACTGCTTGGCCACCCGCACCTAAGCAGAATGCACTGGAGCAGGGTAGTGCTCATTAATCCACCGTATTGCTGTGCATAGCACAAAAGTAAAAGCTATCGTGGCCAAATTTAGCCAAACCTAACCTAACCGAACGTAATCCATCACATCGTATCGTTCAGAAACATCTATTGCTGGACTCCCAATGGCCAAGCAGAATACGGTAGATGACAGTAGAGCGCAGATATCCACCGAGTATCAGTGTGCACCACGAAAGTCAAATCTACCCAAAACTAACCCAAACTGACTTAACGCAATCATACGTAGGCTATCACAAACTGACGGGCCGAGATCTCTATTACCGGCCTCCCCATTGTCGAGCAGAGTATAGTGGGGCAACGTAGAGTGTAGAAATCCACCGTACAGCAGTGTATAGCACTAAATTCGAAGCTATCCTATTCTAACCAATCCAAACGTAATATAATCAGACGCAGCCTAACTTAGCCTAACGTGCCGAGAACACTATTGCTGGCCTTCCCCGGGCAAAGCAGAACATATTAGAGCGCTGTAGTGCACAGATGTCCACCGTATAGCAGAGTGTTGCTCAGAAGTCAAATCTATCCTACCCAAGCCTAACCAAACGTAACAACAGCAGACGTAACGTAACACAACCTTACGTGCCACGACTGCCATTGTTGGCCTCACGAGAGCTAAGCAGAGTATAGCAGAGCGATGAGGAACGATGAAATCGTCCGAACATCAGTGTACAGCACAAAAGACAATGCTACCCTAACCAAACCTAGCCAAGCTTAACCTAACAGAACGAAACGAAACTCAACCTAACGTGATGAGAGCCCTATTCCTGTCGTCCAGAAAGACATGCATAGTGTGATAGCGCGCAGGAGAGTGCAGAAGTCGATAGAATAGAAATGTGTAGCACAAAAGTCGAAGCTATCATAACTTAACACAAGGTAACCTAACAAAGCCATACGTAATGTAAATCAACCTAGCTTGCCGCGACCAGTTTTGCTGGCCTACCGAGAGTAGAGCAGAGTATAGTAAAGCCATGCGGAGCACAGGAACCAGCCGAACAGCAGTATATTGCACAAAACTCAAAGATATCCTATCATAGCCTTACCAAGCGAAACATAACCGAACGAACATATCTCAACATAACGCGCCTATACCACTATTTCTGACCTCCCCAGTGCAAAACATAAAATATTAGAGCACCGCAGGGCGCAGAATTCCACCGAATGGCAGTGTACAGCATAAATGTTAAAGCCATCCTTTCCTAGCCCCCCAAATCGCAACGTAACCAAACGTAACATAACACAAAATAAGTCCTCCCCAGTTTCGAGCAGAGTATAGTAGAGCAGAGTAGAGCGCAGAATTCCACCGGATAACTGTATAACACGAAAGTCGAAGCTATGAAATCCTAATCCAAACTAGCGGAACCTAACCAATCGCGGCCTATCTGAACCTAACTTGCCGCGAACACTATTGCTGGCCTCCACAGAGCCAAGCAGAGCATATTAGAACGCCGTAGAGCGCAGTAATCCACCGAACAGCAGGGTATCGCACAAAAGCTATCATAATCTAACCCGACCCAACCAAACCTAACCAAGCGTAATGTAACTCAACCTAAGGTGCCGCGACCAGTACTGCTGATCTCCACAGAGTCAAGAGGAGCATATTAGGGGAGATCATAGCGCAGAAATCAATAGAATCTCAGGGTATAGCGGAAAAGTAGAAGCTACCTTCTACAAACCTGACCTACCGTAACAAAACCAAACGTAACCCAACACGACCAAAGCGGCCGCGACTGCTATCGCTTGCCTTGCCAGATTCGAGTAGAGCGTAGTAGATTGCAGAAAGCCACCGAATGTCACTGTATACCAGGAAATTCTAAGCTATCAGAAGCTAACCCAAACTAACGTAACCTAGCCAAACGTTCGTTAAGCAAGCCTAACGTGCCGAATCCACAATTGCTGGCCACCTCAGAGCCAAGCAGGGCGTAGTAGTGAGCAGAAGAGCGCAGAAGTCCACCGAATAACAGTGTACAGCACAATACTCATAGCTATCCAGGCCTAACCTAACGAAACGTAATACAACCGAACGTAACATAGCCTGGCATAATGTGCCTAGACCACTACTGCTGACCTCCACAGAGACTACCAGAATATAATAGAGCACATCAGAGCGCAGATATCCGTTGCATTGCAGTGTAAGGCACAAAAGTCAAATATATCCAAACCTGTCCCAATCAAATAGAACATAACCAAACGATGCATAGCAAAACGTAACGAGGCACGCCCGTTATTTCTGGACGCCCCATGGCTAAGCAGAATAAAGTATAGCGCAGTAGAGCGCAGAAGTCCACAGAACAACAGTGTATACCACGACCACTACTGCTGGTGTCCACAGGGAAAAGTAGAATGTAATAGACCACAGTATAGCCCAGAGGTTCATAGTATAGCTGTGTTGAGCACAAAAGTCAAAGTTACCCAAGCCTAACCCAAAACATCCTGACAAGTCCAAACATAATCAAACTTAACCTAACGTGCCTCTAGCAGTATTGCTGGCCTCCAAAAGGGCCAAGCAGAGCATAATAGAGGAGGGTAGAGCGGAGAAATCCATAGAATCGCAGTGTTTAGCAGAAGAGTCGAAGCTATCCGAACCTAACACTAGCTAGCATACCCTAACCGAACGTAGCGTATCTCGACGTAACGTAACGAGACAGCTATTACTGTCCTTCTCAGAGTGAAGCAGAACGTATTGTAGCACAGTAGGTAGCAGAAATCGACCGCACTTCAATGTACAGCACAAAAGTCAGAGATATACTATGCTAACACAAACAAATCTAACCTAACCAAACGCAACATAGCTCCACATAACGCGCCGCGGACACAGTTTCTGGCCTCTCCAGAGCAAAGGAGAGCATATTGGATCACCGTAGGGCGCAGAGATCAACCGAATAGCTGTGTATAGCGCCAAAGTCGAGACTGTTCTAGCCTAACATAACCGAAACAGGGCACAACCAAGCGTAACATAACTCCACCTAGCCGTCCAACACCAATACTGCTGACCTCCAAGAGCCAAGCAAAACATACTACATCACAGTGGATCACAGAAATCAGCGGCGTTGCAGTGTATAGCACAAAATTCTAAGATTACCTAACGTAACCTGACCTAACCAAACCCAACCAAACGTAGCACATCTCGGCATAACGTGCCAATACCACTGTTGCTGTCCTTCCAAGAGCCAAATTGAAGATATCAGATCTCAGTGAAGCACAGAAATCCACCGAACATTAGTGTATAGCACAAAGGTCAGAGCTATACTATCCTAACCCAAACAAATGAAACCTAACCAAGCGCAGCGTATCTCAACCTGACGTGCCGAGACCACAATTGCTTGCTCGCCGGAGACAAGCGGATGCTAGTAGAGCAACGCAGACCGCAGAGCAGCGTATAGCACAAAAGTTAAAGTCTCCCCAACCAAGCTTAACCTAACCTAACGCAGCCAAACGTAACATAACTAAACCAAACGCGCCACGAACACTATTGCTGGCCACCCCAGAGTCGAGCAGAGTATAGTAGAGCAATGAAGAACGCGGAAATCCACAGAATAGCCGTCTACAGCGCAGGAGTCAAAGTTAAACTAACCTATCCTATGCAAACTTAACATAACCACAAGCAGCCTGACACAACCTAACTTGCCGAGGCCACTACTGCTGGCCTCCGAAGCGCCAAGCAGAAGATATTAGTGCAGAGTAGGGCGCAGGGGACCACCGAATAGCAGCGTATAGCAGAAAAGTCAAAGCCAATCGAGCCTAACCTAAACAAATGTCACTTAACCAAACGAAGCCTAAAACAGAATAGGAAGCCGCGGCCACTATTGATGGACACTCCAGGGAAGAGCAGAAATAATAGAGCAGAGGAGCGCGCGGAAGTGCTCTGAAAGGCAGTCTACATCACAGAAGTCAATTCTATCTCGTAATAACGTATCAAAACGTAGTACAAACAAGTGTAACCTAACTAAACACAACGTGCAGAGGTTACCATTTCTGGCTAAACCAGAGACAAACGGATGCCAGTAGAGCCATACAGTGCGCAGATGTCGACCGAATTGCAGTGTATGGCATAAAAGTCAAAGCTATCTTGACCATACCTATCCTAACCTAGCGAAGCCACGCATATTATAACATATCGTAGCGCGAAGAGACCACTATTGCTGGTCTCCCGAGAGTCGAGCAGTGTATAGCAGAGCAACGTAGACCGCAGGAATCCACCAAACTGCCGCGTACAACACAATAGTCACGGCTACCCCATCCGAACAGAGCCAAACGTAACATAGCCAAACGCAACATGTCCAAGACAGACGAGCCGAGGCCGATACTGTTGGCCTCATCATAGCCAGGCAAAATCTACTAGAGCTCTGCTCGGCGCAGAAATCCACTGAATACCAGTGTAATTTATTAGATTCAAGGCCATCATAGCCAAACTAAGACTAACCTGATCTTACCTAACCTAACGCAATTCAACACAGCGTGCCAAGACCACTACTGCTGCCATCCACAGGGCCAAGCAGAACATATTAGAGGAGGCTAGATCGCAGAGGTCCACGGAATCGCAGTGCACAGCACAATACTCGAAGCTACACCATCCTAACATAGCCAAGCGTAACATAACCGAACCTTGCTTAACTGAACCTAACGCGCCGAGACCACTATTGCCTGCCCACACACCCCCAGAGCTAAGCAGAGTATACTAGAGCACAGTAGAGCGCAGTGATCCACCGCATTGCAGTGTGTTGCACAGAAGTCATAGATACTGGAACCTAACCTCTACTAACCTATCCTAACCGAACGTAGCCTAAGCATAATTTGCCGTGAATACTATTGCTGGCCTTGCCAGTGCCAAGCAGAATGTACTGGA
>NW_016952085.1:0-275 GCF_001483705.2 Eufriesea mexicana
TACCTATGACTTTCGTGGTGTACACAGTTATTCTGTAGTCTTCTGCGATCTATTGCGCTCAACTGTATTCCGTTTGACTCCGTAGAGGCCAGTAACAGTGGTCTCGCTAGGTAAGGTTGAGATTGGCTACGTTTGGTTAGGTTAGCCTAGGGCAGGTAATGCTAGGATATGTTTGACGTTTGAGCTGCTCACTGCTCTTCGGAGGCTTTCTGAGCTCTACTGCGCTCTAGCATATACCACTTGGCTCTGTGGAATCCAGCAATAGCGGTCCCGGC
>NW_016952086.1:0-490 GCF_001483705.2 Eufriesea mexicana
ATTGATATTTTCGACTAAAATCGCGGTGAGCAAGATTTTCTGCATAAATATTGATGAGCGACTATTTTGGTTTTACAACAGCCAGTGCATTGCAATAGAATCTTACTGAAAAGTTGAATTTTATTGACATTTTCGTCTAATATTGCGGTGAGCAAGCCTTTCTGCGTAAATAAGGAGGAAAGATCCTATTGGTTTGTTATAGCCATTGCATTGCAATATAATCTGACTAAAAGTCCAATTTTATTGACATTTTCGTCTAATATTGTAGTGAGCAACCCTTTCAGCGTAAATAAGAAGGAAATATTCTATTGGTTTGTTATAGCCGTAGCATTGCAATAGAATCTGACTGAAAAGTTCAATTCTATTATCATTTTCGGCAAATATTGAGGTGAGCAGGACCATATATAAGGAGGAAGGATTCTATTGCGTTGCTATATCCATTGCATTGCAATGGAATCTGACTGAAAAGTTCAATTCAATTGGCATTTTG
>NW_016952087.1:0-501 GCF_001483705.2 Eufriesea mexicana
GCAATTCGGTGGATTTCTTTGATCTACTGTGTTATAGTACTTTCTGCTTGGCTCTGGGGATGCTAGCAGTAGTGGTTCCGGCAAGTTAGTTTCAGTTTAACGACGTTTGCTTACGTTAGGTTTGGTTAGGATAGGATAAAATTCCTTAGACTTTCGTGCCACAAGCTGCTGGTCGGTGGACCTCTGCGCTCTACTGTGCTATAATGTGTTCTGCTTGGCTCTGTGGCGTCAGTAATTGTAGACCCGTAACGTTAGCTTGTGTTTGGCTACGTTTCGTGGGATCAGGATAGGCAGAGCTCGGTCATGTTAACGTAGTCTTTCGTGCTCAACACTGTTATTCGGAGAATTTCTGCACTATAATGTGCCTTACCATATCCTGCTTGTCCATGGGTAGGCCAACAATTGTGGCCGCGGCACATGAATTGATGTAGGCTACGATTGGTTAGGTTATGTTGGCTCGGCTTATGTACAGATAGGTGTGACCTTCGTGGTATACACTGC
>NW_016952088.1:0-1185 GCF_001483705.2 Eufriesea mexicana
GCAGTAGTGGCCGCGGCACGTTAGGTTGAGTTAGAGTACTTTCGGCCAGGTTATGTTATTTTGTATTAGGCTTGGGCAGCTTTGCCTTTCGTGGTGTAAACTGCTGTACGGCGGATTTCTGCGCTCCACTGTGCTCTAGTATGCTTTGCTTTGCTATGGGGAAGAGAGCAGTATTGATCTCGGCTTGATAGGTATACTTACTCTACGTTTGGTTAGGATAGGTTATGTGTGGTTAGGTCAGTATGTCTTTGACTTTTGCTCTATACATTGCTATTTGGAGCCTTTCTGCGCGCTACTGGGCCCTAGTATACTCTGCTCGTCTCTGTAGAGGCCAGCAATAGTGGACGTATCACGATAGGTTTTGTTTAGCTACGTTTGGTGATGTTCAAATTGGGAAGGTTTGGATAGGATATCTTCGACTTCTGCGCTAAACACCGATGTTCGGTAGACTACTGCTCTCTAGGTCGTTCTAGTAAATTCTACAGGCTCTGAGGAGGGCTGCAATTGTGGTCTCGGCACGTTAGGGTGAGCTAGGTTACGTTTGCCTTCGTTACGTTTGGTTAGGTTAGGATAGGGTAACTTTGTCTTTTGTGATATACGCTGTTTTTCTATGGACTCTGCGTAGTCACACATACGCTAACTCAACATAACGTGCCGCGACCACTATTGCTGGTCCCCCCACGCGCAAGATGGTTTTGTTACGCTAAGTTTGGAAGTGTTGCGATTGGTTAGGTCTGGATAGGAGAGCTTTGACTTCTGCGCTATACACCGATATTCGGCGGACTCCTGCGCTATACACCGATATTCGGTGGACACCTGCGCCCTACGTTGCTGTAATACACACTGCTTGGCTCTGTGGAGTGCAGCAATAGTGGTATCGGCACGTTAGGGTGAGCTAGGTTACGTTTGCCTTCGTTACGTTTGGTTAGGTTAGGATAGGGTAACTTTGTCTTTTGTGATATACGCTGTTTTTCTATGGACTCTGCGTAGTCACACATACGCTAACTCAACATAACGTGCCGCGACCACTATTGCTGGTCCCCCCACGCGCAAGCAGAATATAGTACAGCACAGTAGAGCATAGGGGTCAACCGAAGGTCAGTGTGTACCACGAAAATCATATCTATCCAAACCTAACCCAAACTAGCGTGACGTAGCTAAATGTAGCCTAATTCAACACAACGG
>NW_016952089.1:0-583 GCF_001483705.2 Eufriesea mexicana
AATTTTGAATAGAATTATTCTATGGTAAGTAGATGGCAATACCTACCATTGGATTGAGAACGTAAGGTGATCTATTCATCAAATCTAAGCAGGTTACAGATTTTGAATAGGCTTATTCTATGGCAAGTAGATGGCTATACCTACCGTAGGACTGAGAGCGTTAGATGATCTATTCATCGAGTTATAACAGGGTATGAATTTTTAATAGACTTATTGTATGGTAAGTAGATGGCTATACCTACCATTGGATTGAGAATATTAGGTAATCTAATCATCAAATTATAGCAGGTTATAGATTTTGAATAGACTTATTCTATGGTAAGTAGATGGCTATACCTACCATTGGATTGAGAATATTAGGTAATCTAATCATCAAATTATAGCAGGTTATAGATTTTGAATAGACTTATTCTATGGCAAGTAGATGGCTATACCTACCATTAGATTGAGAAAGTTAGATGATTTATTCATCGAGTTATAACAGGATATGAACTTTTAATTGACTTATTCTATGGTGAGCAGACGGCAATACCTACCATTGGATTGAGAACGTTAAGTGATCTGTTCATGAAATTATGGCAGG
>NW_016952090.1:0-469 GCF_001483705.2 Eufriesea mexicana
ATTCCTGCGTTCTACTGCGTTCTAATATTTTTGCTTGACTCTGGCGAGGCCAGCAAGGTGATCTGGGTGCGTTTGGTTTTAGTCATACTACGTTTGTATATGACAATTTTGGTTACGTCAGGATAGAATAGCTTAGACTTTTGTGCCATTCACCGCTATTCGGCAGATTTCTCGGCTGTACTGCGCTTTAATATGTTCTTCTCGACTCTGGGGAGGCGAGCAATAGTGGCCGCGGCACGTTAGGGCGAGGCACGTTACGATTGGTTATGTCAGGTTAGGCTGCAGTTGGTTAGGATTTCTTTCGAATTGGGCATATACACTGCTTTTCGTTGGGTATCTATGACTTGCTGCGCTCTAATAGATTCTGCTTGGCTCTCCGATGGCCAGCAATAGTGGTCTCGGCACGTCAGGCTGGGTTAAGTTACGATTCGTTTGGCTGGGTTATGACAATCTCGGTCTGGTTATCTTT
>NW_016952090.1:4233-10856 GCF_001483705.2 Eufriesea mexicana
GTTTAGCTAGGTCAGGATAGGCTACTTTGACTTTTGCGCTATACACTGCTATTCGGTTGATTTCTGCGCTCATCCCTGCTCTACTATATTCTGCTTGGCTCTGGGAGGCCAGCAGTAGTGTCCTCGGCAAAATAGGGTGAGTTAGGTTACGTTCGGTTTTGTTACGTTTGGTAAGGATAGGACACTGTATCCATGACTTTTGTGCTATACATTGCTCTTCGTTCGATTTCTCCTTTCTGCTGTGCTCTAATATGTTCTGCTTGGCTCTGGGGAGTCCAGCAATAGTGGTTTCGGCACGCCATGTTGATTTACGTTACGGATCCTTGGGTTACGATAGGGAGGTTTGGTTAGGGTTTGCTTGACTATTGTGCTATAACTGCTACCCGGAAGATCTGCGGGCTCTACATTGCTCTACTATACTCTACCCGACCCTATTGAGTCGAGCAATAGTTCTCTTGGCACGTCAGGTTGAGTTCGGTTACGTTCGGTAAGGTTAAGTTAGGCTAAGTTTGGTCTGGGTAGCTTTGACTTTCGTGCTATACACTATTATTCGGTGGATTTCTGTGATCTACTATGCTGTACTGTATTCTGCTTGGCTCCGCGGAGGCCAAAAGCAGTGGTCGCGACACGCAATGTTGGGCTATGCTACGTTTCTTTAGGTTAGGTTAGTCCAGGTTACGTTAGGATATCTGCGACTTTTCTGCTGTACACTGCTATTCGCTGGATTTCTGAGCTCTCATTGCTCTACTATACTCTGCTCGACTCTGGGCAGGCGAGCAATTGCGGCAGCGGCTCGTTAGGTCTCGTTATATAACGATTGGTTTGGTCAGCTTAGGCTTGTTGATTATGATAGCTTCTACTTACGTGCTATACAAAGTAATTCGGTGGATTTCTGCCCTCCTGTGTGCTGTAGCATGTTCTGTCTGCCTCCCGGGAGGGCAGCAATGGTTGTCTCGGCACATTACGTTGAGATGTGCTACGATTAGTCAGGTTACGTTTTGTCAGATAGGGTCTGGATATCTTTGGTTTTATGGACATGCGCTGCAATGCGGTGGATTTCTGCGCTCTGCTGCGCTCTAGTATATCCTGCTTGGCTCTGTGGAGGCCAGTGGTAGTGGTCTCGGAACGTAAGGTCGAGCTACGCCACGTTTGGTTATGTTAATTCTGTTGATGTTAGGATGTGATAGTTTGGACGTCAGAGCTATACACTGCTATCCACCGAATCCTGCGCTCTTCTCCACTTTAATAATTTCTGCCTGGATCTGGAGAGAACAGCAATAGTGGTCCCGGCGCGCTGGCTTGCTTAGTCTACGCTTGCATATGACAAGTTTAGTTACGTTAGGACGGAATAGCTTAGGCTTTTGTGCCATTCAATGCTATTCGGTGAATTTCAGCAACCTACTGAGCTCGAATATGTTCCGCACGACTCTGTTGAGGCCAGAAATAATTTTCGTGTCACGTTTGGTTGGAATATGTCACGTTTGGCTTGGCTATGTTAGGACATTTTTGGCTACGATAACTTTAACTATTGTGCTATACACAGCTGTTCGATCGATATCCGCGCTCTGAATTGCTCTGCTAGCATCTGATGGTCTCTGGCGAGGCCTGCAACAGTGATCGTGCCACGTTTGTTTGAGTTACGTTACGCTTGGTAGGTTATGTTTGGTAACGTTTGGTTACGATGGCTTTGACTTTTGCGCTATACACTGCAATGCGGTCGATTCCTACGCTCTGCTGTGCTCTAATACGCTCCGCGCGGCTCTGGGGAGGCCAGCAATAGTGGTCTCACGACGTTATGTAGAGTTACGCTACGCTTGGCTATGCTAGGTTTGTTTGGGTTGGGATAGGATAGCTTTGACTTTTACGCAATACACCTCTATTCCGTGGATTTATGCCAGCTACTGTACTCTAGTACTTTCTGCTTGCCTCCGGAGGAACAGCAGAAACGCTCTCGGCTGGATAGGATAAGTTGGGATGCGTTCGTTTGTATTACGTTAGGACAGGATGAGATAGGAAATATTTGGCTCTTCTGCTTTACACTGCTATTCGGTGGATTTCTACGATCTGCGTTGCCCTACTATACACTGCTCGACTCTGGGGAGGCCAGTGATAGTGGTCTCGGCCGGTTAGTTTGTGTTAAGCTACGTTTGGATACGTTACTTTAGTTTGGGCTATGTTCCGATAGATGTGACTTTCGTGGTATACGCTGATATTAGGTGGATTTCGTGGCTCTACTCTGGTCTACTGTATCATGCTTGGCCCTGGGGAGTCCAGCAATATTGGTCGCAGCACGCTACGTTTGGATAGGATATGTTTGGTTAGGTTTTATGGTTCGGGTAATGTTTGGGAAGCTTACACTTTTCCGATATGCACTGCTATGCCATGGATATCTACGTACCTCTATACAGATACATTCTCTGTATGGCTCTGGGTTGGCCAGAAATCGTGATCGCGGCACGTTATGTTGCGTTAGGTCACGTTTGGTTATGTTACGCAGGGCTAGGTTAGCAGGAGATATCTTTGACTATTGTGCTGTACACTGCTATCCGATATATTCCTGCGCTCCCCATAGGTCTACTATGCTATGCTCGATTGCAGGGAGGCTAGAAATAGCGCTCGTGACTCGATATTTGAGCAATGTAGATCACGCTCGATTGCAGGGATGCTAGAAATAGCGCTCGTGACTCGATATTTGAGCAATGTAGATCGCTGAATACCAACGAGCAGCAGTGTATAGCATAAAAGTCTATGCTATCCTGCCCTAACATTACCAATCGCAACACCACCAAGCGTAACCTAGCTCAACCAAACGCGCCGCGACCACCATTGCTGGCATCCCCAGGCACAAGTGGAGAATATTATAGCACAGTAGAGGACGGAGACCCACCGAATGGCGGTGTATAGCGCAGAAGTCAAAGCTACCCTAACCAAACTTAGCCTAACCTATCCTAAGCAAAGGTAACATGGCACAAACAAATGTTAGACGACCGCCATTGCTGGCCACCCCAGGGACAAGCGGCTGCAAGAAGCGCAGCGCACAGCGCAGATATCGAACGAATAGCAGTGTATAGCTCGAAAGACAAAGCTATTCAATCCTAACCAGGCTAAAGGTAACATAACCGAACGGAGACTAACTAAACATAACGTTCCGAGACAACTATTGCTGGCCTCCCCAGAGCCCAGCAGAACATACTAAACCAGAGTGGAGCGCAGAAAGCCGCAGAACATCAGTTTATACCACGAAAGTCGAAGCTGCCCTAACCTAAACCAAACAAACATACGATAACCAAACGTAGCCTAACTCAACCTTACTCACCGAGACAACTATTACTGGCGCCCCAAGAGTCGAACAGGGTATAGTAGAGCAATGTAGTGCCTAGAGATCCGCCGAATTGCCGTGTGCAGCGCAAGGGTCAAAGCTATCATGTCCTAACCTATCCAATCGTAACAATTCCAAACGTAGCCTAACAAAGCATATCGTGCCGCGACCACTACTGCAGGCATCCGCAGAGACAAGCGAAGCATATTAGCGCAATGTAGAGCGCAGAAGTCCACCGAAGAGCAGTTTATAGCGTGAAAGACACGGCTATCCTACCCTAACCTAACCAAACGTAGTCTAGCTCAACCTAACGTACCGAGACTGCTATTTCTGCCCCCACCAGAGATAATTAGTCCATACTAGGGCACAGCAGAGCGCAGAAGTCAACTGAATTTCTGTGCAGAGCACAAAAGTGAAAACTACCCCAACCAAACTTGGCCTAACCTATCCTAGCCGAACGTACACTAACACAACGTAACATGCCGAGACCACTATTGCTGGCTTTCCCAGTGCCATACTGAGCAAGATAGAGCGCTGTAGGACGCAGAAATCCACCGAATAGCAGCGTATAGCGCAAAAGCCAAAGCTGTGTCCAAATAACATAGCCAATCGTAATATAACCAAACGTTAGGTAACACAAATTAACGCGCCACGAGCTCCATTGCTCTCATCCCCAGATTCGGCCAGAGTATAGTAGAGCACAGTAGAGCGCAGTATTACGCCGAAGAGCAGTTTATAACAAGAAAGTCCAAGCTTCCCAAACCTAGCCCAAACTATCATAACCTATCCAAACGTGGCCTAACTAAACCTAGCGTGCCCAGACCACTATTTCCGGCATCTCCAGAACCAAACATTGCATATTAGATCAGAGTAGAGCGTAGGAATCCACCGAAGATCAGTGCACAGCACAAAAGTCAATGCGATACACTCCTAACCCTACCAAACCTAACATAACCAAACGTGACGTGTCCCAAACTGTGGTGCCACGACCTCTACTGCTGGCCTCACATGAGCCTGTCAGAGTATAGCAGAGCAATGTAGGACGCTGAAATCAATCGAGTGGCAGTGTATAGCACAAGAGTCAAGGACATCCGAACCAAACTTAACCAAGCCTAGCCTAAACAGACTGATCATAGCTCAACATAAGTATTCGCGACCACCAGTCCTGGCGTTCACGGACGCAAGCAAATTGTTATAGGGCGCTGTAGAGAGCAGATGTCCACAGAAAAGCAGCGTGTAGCACAAGAGTCGAAGCTATCCTAACCTAAAGCAACGAAGCCTAACCTAGCCCGACGTATTCTATCTCAATACAACGTGCCGCGAACATTACTGCTGGAATCCCGATAGTCGAGCGGTGTGAAGCAGAGCAATTTAAAGCGCAGAAATGCCCAGAATGGGAGTGTAGAGCACAAGAGTCAGAGCCAACCTATCCGAACCTAACCAAACGCCGCATAACTGAACCTAACCTGCCGAGACCGCTATTGCTGTCCTCCCCAGACCCAAGCAGAGGACAATAGAGCACAGTGGAGCGCAGATGTCGACCGTACAGCGGTGTATGGCACAAAAGTCAAAGATATCCTATCCTAACCTAGCCACACATGACACAAACAAACGTAACTTAACTGAACCTAACGTGCATGCACTACTATTGCTGAAAACCCGGAACAAAGCAGAATACGCTGATGCACAGGAGAGCGCAGAAATCCATCGCAAGAAGTGCTAGGCACAAAAGCCAAAGGTACCCCAACATAACCTGACATAACCTAACCTAGACAAATGATGCCTATCCCAGCCCATCGTGCGGAGACCTCTACTGCTGGCATCCCCAGCGCCAAGCAGAGCATATTAGAGCATGCAGCAGCGCAGAAATCCACCGCATAGCAGTATATAGCACAAAACTCAAACCTATCCTAATTTAACCAATCGTCACATGAACAAACGCAGCCAAACCAAACATAAGTTTCCGAGACCACTGTTGTTGGTCTGGCCAGCGTCAAGCGGAGCATAATAGAGCGCAGTAGAGCGCAGAAATCCACACAACAGCTGTGTATAGCACAAAAGCCAAAGTTACCGTATCCTAACATAACCAAGCTTATCATAACCGAGTGTAGCGTAACACCGCCAAACCGAGCGTAACCTATCTCAAACGAACGTGCCACGACGGCCATTGCTGGGCTTCCCAGAGGCAAGCAGATACTTGTACAGCAATGCAGAGTGCAGATAGCTACCGGAAAGTAGTGTGTAGCGAGAAAGTCAAAGCCATTCTAACCAAAACTCAAACTAACCTAACCTAACCATGCGTAACATATCACAACCAAACGTGCCACGAACGTTATTGCAGGCGTCCCCAGATTCAAGCAGTAGCTATTAGAGCAATGCAGCCCACAGGTATTGACCGAATAGCAGTGTATAGCACAAAAGTCAAATCTATCATATCCTAACATAACCGAATGTAACGTAGCCGAATGCGAAATAACTAAACCTTACGTGCCGAAACCACAACTGGTGGCCTGCACGGAGCCAAGCATAACATACTAGATCACAGTAGAGCGCAGGAATCCACCCAACGGCAGTGCGTAGCGCAGAAGTCAATGCTACCCTCTTCTGCCCTAACCAAACGTAACAAAACCGAACGTTGCCAAAATCAAGCTAACGTGCCGGGACCACTATTACTGGCATCCCCAGATAAGAGCAGAGCAAAGTAGAGCAATGTAGAGCGGAGAAGTACGACGAACGGCAGCGTAGAGCATGAAAGTCAGAGCTATCCTGTCCTAACCTGTCCAAACGTAATATAACCAAACGCAACGCAGCATAACCTAACGTGCCGAGATCACTATTGCTGGAATTCCCAGAGCCAAGCGTAGTATACCAGAGTACAGTAGAGCGAAGATAGCCACCGGATAGCAGCGTATGGAACAAAAGTCAAGTATATCTTAAACTTACCCGACAAACCAAACATAGCCAAACATGGAATAACTAAACTTAGCGAGCCGAGACCACTATTTCTAGCCCCTCTAGTGCCAAGCAGAACACACTAGAACGCAGTCGAGGGCAGAAACCCAGCGAAAAGCAGTGTATAGCACAAAAGTCAAAGCCATTATAATCAAACCTGCCCCAACCTGGCCCAATCAAACGTAACCAAGCTCAACCTAACGTGCAGAGAGCACAACTCCTGGCGTCCACAGAGACAATCATGGTATGAAAGAGCTCAGTAGGGCCCAGTAGTCCATAGGACAGCAGCGCAGAGGACAAAAGTCAAAGATATCCTAACCCAACCCAGAAAAACCAAACCCAACCAAACGTA
>NW_016952091.1:0-879 GCF_001483705.2 Eufriesea mexicana
GTACCATAACTCAACATAAGATGTCGAGGTCAGTGTTGCTGGCCTCCCCAGAGCCAAGGAGAATAAACTGGAGTGCAGTAGAATGTAGTAATCCACCGCATTGCAATGTATATCACAAAAGTGAAGGATATCCGAACATAACGTGTCCTAACACAACCTAGCAGGACGTAGCGTAACTCAACGTAACGGCCCGACACAGCCATTGCTGACACCCACAGTGCCAAGCAAAGCATATTAGAGCAATGTAGAGCGCAGGAGAGTATCGTTGTATATCACAAAAGACAAAGATATCCTAACCTAACCTTACCAAACTTAACTTTACCGTACGTAATTCATCTGAAGCTAGCGTGCCGATAACACTACCGCTTGTCTCCCAAGAGACAAGCAGAATATACTAGAGCAAAGCAGATGGCAGAAATCCACCGAGAACCAGCGTATACCACGTATGTTGTAGCTATTCGAACCTAACCCAAACTGACATAACGAGATCAAACATAGCCTAACTAAAGCTAACGGGCGGAGAGCACTATTCCTGGCCTTCGCAGAGCCGAGCAGAATATTCTACAATGCAGTAGAGCGCAGAAATCCACGGGATGGCAGTGTGCGGCAGAAAAGTCTATGCATTCCTATCCTAAACTGTCCAAACGTAACATAGCTGAACGTTACCTAGCACAAATTTTCGCGGCACGACCGCCATTGCTGGCCTCACGAGAGCCAAGCAGAGTATAGCAGAGCAATGTGGAACGCCGAAATCCACTGAAGAGCAGTGTATAGCAAGAAGGCCAAATCCATTCAAACGTAACCAAAGCAAAGGTAGCCTACCAAAACGTTGCCTAGTTCAACCTAACGTGCCGGAGCCACCATTACTGGCCTCCACAG
>NW_016952092.1:0-241 GCF_001483705.2 Eufriesea mexicana
TAGAACGCCTAGCGCCTTCAATCCAATGGCAAGTACAGCCATCTACCTGCCAGAGAAGAGACCAATTGTAAATCTAGAGTCTGTTATAGCTAGGTGAATAGATCGCCTAACGCCTTGAATCCAATGGCAAGTACTGCCACCGACTTGCCAGAGCATAGGTCTATCCAAAATCTATAACCTGTTATAGCTTGGTGAATAGATCGCCTACCGCCTCCAATTAAATGGCAAGTACAGCCATCTA
>NW_016952093.1:0-238 GCF_001483705.2 Eufriesea mexicana
AGCTATAGCAGGTTATAGACTTTGAATAGACCAATTTTCTGGCAAGTAGATGTCTGTACTTGCTATTAGATTGAAGACGATGGGCGGCCCATTCACTAAGCTATAACAGATTATAGATTTTGAATAGACCTATTCTCTGGCAAGTAGATGGCTGTACTTGTCATTGGATTGAAGGCGTTACGCGATCTATTCACCGAGCTATAACAGGTTATATATTTCGAATAGACCAATCCTCTGG
>NW_016952093.1:318-549 GCF_001483705.2 Eufriesea mexicana
TAGACTTATTCTCTGGCAAGTAGATGACTGTACTTGCCATTGGATTGAAGGCGTTAGGCGATCTAATCACCAAGCGATAACAGGTTATAGATTTTGAATAAACCTATTCTCTGGCAAGGAGATGGCTGTAGTTGCCATTGCCTGCAGACGTTAGGCGATCAATTCACTATGCTATAACAGGTCATAGATTTTGAATAGACCTATTCCCTGTCATGTAGATGGCTGTACTTG
>NW_016952094.1:0-855 GCF_001483705.2 Eufriesea mexicana
TAGATCGTCTAACGCCTTCATCCCAATGGCAAGTGCAGCCATCGGCTTGCCAGAGAACAGGTCCATTCAAAATATATAACCTGTTATAGCTTGGTGAATAGATCCCATAACGCCTTCAATACAATGGCATGTACAGTCATCTACTTGCCAGAGAATAGGCCTATTCAAAATCTATAATCTGTTATAGCTTGGTGAATAGGTCGCCTAACGCCTTCAACCAATGGCAAGTACAGCCATCTACTTGCCAGAGAACAGTTATATTGAAAATCTATAATCCGTTATAGCTTGGTGAATAGATCGCCAAACGCCTTCAAATCAATGGCAAATACAGACACCTATATGCCAGAAAATTGGTCTATTCAAAATCTATAACCTGTTATAGCTTGGTGAATAGATCGCCTAACGCCTTCAATCCAATGGCTAGTGCATCCATCTACTTGATGGAGAACAGGTATATTCGAAATCTATAACTTGTTACAGCTTGGCGATTAGATCGCCTAACGTCATCAGTCCAATGGCAAGTACAGTCATCTACTTGCCGGAGAATATGTCTATTCAAAGTCTATAATCGGTTATAGCTTGGTGAATAGGTCGCCTTAAGCCTTCAACCAATGGCAAGTAATACAGCCATCTACTTGCCAGAGTAAAGGTCTATTCAAAATCTATAACCTGTTATAGCTTGGTGTATAGATCGCCTAACGTCATCAGTCCAATGGCAAGTACAGTCATCTACTTTCAGAGAATAGGTCTAGTCAAAATCTATAATTCGTTATATCTTGGTGAATAGGTCGTCTTACGCCTTCAATTCAATGGCAAGTGCAGATATCTTCTTTCCAGAAAATAGGTCTATTCAAA
>NW_016952095.1:0-949 GCF_001483705.2 Eufriesea mexicana
GGATCGATGGGTTTATGGATGGGTGCTTGTATGGACGGATGGATGTATGGTTCGGTGGATGTACGGATGGGTGGATGTATGGATGGGTGGATGTATGGATGGGTGGATGGATGCATTTACGGATGTGTCTATGGATGTATGTATGGATGAGTGAATGGTGTTATGCATGGATGTTTGAATGTATGTATGTATGGATGTATGCAAGTATGGATGTATGGCTGTATGGATGTATGGACGTATGGATGTACGAATTTATGGATGTACGTGTGAATGGATGTATGGGTGGGTGTATGGATGTATTGATGTATGTATGTATGTATGTATGGATGAATGAATTGGTGGATGGACGTATGGATTGATAGATGTATGGATGTATGGATGGATGGATTTATGGATGTGTGGATGTATGAATGCATGGATGGATGCATGTATGGATGGATAGATGTATGGAAAGAAGGATGTATGGATGGATGTATGAATGGTTGTCTGGATGGATGGATATATGGAAGGATTGAGGTATGGATGGACGGATGTACGTATGTATGAATGTATGGATGTATATATGTATGGGTGTATGGATTGATGGATGTATGGGTGGATGAATTTAAGGACGGTTGGATTTGTGGACTTATGGATGTATGAATATATGGATGTATGGATGGATGGATGTATGTATGGGTGGATGTATTGATGTATGTATGTATGGGTGTATGCATGTATGGATGTATGTATGTATGGATGTATGTATGTATGGACGTATGTATGTATGGATGTATGGATTTAAGTATGTATGGATGTATGCATGTATGGATGTATGGATGAATGGACATATGGATTTACGAATTCACGGATGTTCGGTTGTATGGACGTATGGATGGACGGATGTATGTATGTATGTATGTATGTATGGATGTACGAATGTATGGATGTACGAATGTATGGATGTACG
>NW_016952096.1:0-249 GCF_001483705.2 Eufriesea mexicana
TCATGTCACGTTTGGCTAGGTTTGGGCTGGCTACATCAACTTTTTTCCCTTACACTGCTATTCCGTGGATTTCTGTGATACACTGTGCTGTACTGCATGCTGCTTTGCTCCGGGGAGGCCAGGAGCAGTAGTCGCGGCACCTCATGTTGTGTTACGCTGCGTTTGGTTAGGTTAGATTAGGTCAGTTTGGGTTAAGGTAGATACGGCTATTGTGCTATTCACTGCTATGCGGTGGGCCACTGCGCTCCA
>NW_016952097.1:0-693 GCF_001483705.2 Eufriesea mexicana
TAGATACCGTAACCTAACCTGGCCTAACCTAACTTACGTATACGTAGCATAATTCAACATAACCTACCGCGACAACCGCTCCAGTTCCACAATAGCCATGCAGAATATAGTACAGCACGGTAGATCACAGAAATCCACAGAATAACAGTGTATAGCGCGAAAGTCAAAACTATCCTAACCAAAATTAACCTGACCTGACGTATCCAAACGCAATAAAACTCAGCCCAACGTGCCGCGACCGCTATTGTTCGAATCCCCAGATTCGAGCAGAGCATAGTACAGCAATGTAGACAGCAGATATGCACCGAGTAGGTGTGTATAGCGCAACGGTCAAAGAAATCCTGACTGAACGTTCCTGACATATCCCAACCTAACACGCCGAGGCAGCTATTTCTGGCCTCCCCAGAGCCAAGTAGAAAACATCAGAACACACTAGATCGCAGATATCCGTGGAAAGCTGTGTACAGCACAAAAGTCAATACTATCACATCCTATCCTCGCCAAACGTAACATTACCGAGCGTAGTATAACTCAACCTAACGTGCTTGGCCCACTATTTCTGGCCTCCCCAGAGCCAAGCAGGGCATACTAGAGCACAGTAGAGCGCAGAAGGACACCGCATAGCGGTTTATAGCCCAAAAGTCGAAGCAATCCCAATCAAATATATCCAACCGTATCATAATCAAACGTACC
>NW_016952098.1:0-811 GCF_001483705.2 Eufriesea mexicana
CCGCGATATTAGTCGAAAATGTCTATAAAATTGAATCTTCCTTCCAGATTCTACAGCATTGCAATGCCTACAGGATGCCAACATAATCTTTCCTCCTTAATTATGCAAGCAAGTTATCTCACCACTATATTAGCCGGTAATGCCAATAGAATTGAATTCTTCAGCCACATTCTAATGCATTGCAATGGCTGCAACTCGCCAAGAGAATCTTCCCTCCTTGTTTACGCAGGAACGTTAGCTCACCACGATATTAGTCGAAAATGTCAACAAAATTGAACTTTCCAGTCAGGTTCTATAGCATTGCGACGGCGATAGCACGCCAAAAGAATCTTTCCTCCTTATTTATGCAAGCAAGTTAACTCACCAAAATATTAGTCGAAAATGTCAATAAAATTGTACTTTCCCACCAGACTCTATTGCATTGCGAGGGCTATAGAAAGTGAATTGAATCTTTCCTCCTTATATATGCATGAAAGTTATCTCACCAAGATGTTATTCGAAAATGTCAGTAAATTTGAATTTTCCAAACACATTCTATATCATCGCAATGGCTATAGCACGCCAATTGAATCTTTCCTCCTTGTTTATGTAACAATGTTAGCTCAGCACAATATAAGTCGGAAATTTCAATAAAATTGTACTTTCCAGCTGGATGCTATAGCAATGCAATGGCTATAGCACGCCAGTACAATCTACCCTCCCTATTTACGCAATAAAGTTAGCTCGCCACGATATTAGTCGAAAGTGTCAATAAAAATGAGTCTTCCAGCCATATTCTACAGCACTGCGTCGGCTATAGCACGCCAATTGA
>NW_016952099.1:0-480 GCF_001483705.2 Eufriesea mexicana
GCATAGCAAAAAAGCCGAAGCATCCTCTCCTAACCTAGCCAAACGTAACACATCCGAAGGTAATATAACTCAACCTCACATGACGAGGCCACTACTGCTGGCCTCCGCAAAGAAAAGCAGAATGTACTAGATCACAGTTGTGCGCCGAAAGCAGCTGCATTGCAGTGAACTGGACAAGAGACGTAGACGTCCTAGCCTAAACTGACCTGCCATTACCTAACCAAACGTAGCCTAACTCAACGTAATATGCCGAGATTACTATCTCTGGCCTCCGCAGATACCAGCTGAAAAAATTAGAACACAGCAGGGCGCATAAATCCGCATATAGTTGTGTATAGCACAAAGGTCTGAGCTATCCTATCCTTCCCTCACAAACGTAACAAAATCGAATGCAACATAATAGCTCAACCTATCGTTCGAAGACCACAATTGCTGTCCTCCCCAGAGCCATGAAGAAGATACTAGAGGAAGGCAAAGCGC
>NW_016952100.1:0-551 GCF_001483705.2 Eufriesea mexicana
CTTCACTGTGTCCTAATATGCCCTGCCTTTCTCTGGGGAGACCAGAAATGGTGGCCGCGGCACGTTAGGTTGAGTTGTGTTACGTTTGGTTAGGTCATGTTAGCATGGGTTAGGCTCGGGTATCTTCGACTTTTCTGCTGTACACGGCAGTTCCATGGATTCCACCACTCTCTTCTCCTCTAATATGTTCTGCTTCGCCCTGTGGTGGCCAGCAATTGCGTTGGCTGCTCGTTATGTAGAGATCGGTTACGTTTGGCTATGGTACATTTGGTTAGGTTGGGATAAGGTAACTTTGATTTTTGTGCTGTACACTATTATTCGGTGGACCCCTGCGCTCTACGTTGCTCTACTATACTCTATTCGACTCCGGGGAGGCCAGCAGTATTGGCCTCGACACGTTAGTCTGAGTTAGACTGCGTTAATTTGGTTATGTTACGTTTGGTTAGGTTAGGACAGAGTATCTTTGACTCTAGTACTGTACGCTGCTGTTCGGTGGATTTCTGCGCTCTATATTGCTCTGCTATACCATGTTCGACTCTCGGGATGAGAGC
>NW_016952101.1:0-425 GCF_001483705.2 Eufriesea mexicana
GTCCAGGTCAGGTTAGGTCATGTCATGTCATGTCTGGTCAGTCCAGGCCAGGCCAGATAAGGTGACGGCAGGTCAGGTCAGTTCAGGTAAGGGCAGCTCAGCACATTCCAGGTCGGGTCATGTAAGGCCATGTCAGGTCAGGTGAATTCAGGTCAGGTCAGGTCAGGAGAGTTCAGGTTCGGCCAGGTCTGGCCAGGATAGGTCAGGTCACATCAGCCCTGGCCATGTCAGGCCAGGTAAGGTCAGGTCAAGTCAAGTCAGGTGAGGACAGGACAGGTCAGGTCAGGTTAGGTTATCTTAGGTTCGGTGAGGTTAGGTTAGGATAGGTGAGCTAAGGTTAGGTTTGAATAGGTTAGGTTAATATTGTTTGTGTTAGGTTATGTTAGGTTAGCTTAAGCTAGGTTAGCTAGGTTCGGTTAGGTCAT
>NW_016952102.1:0-515 GCF_001483705.2 Eufriesea mexicana
ACGGTTTGTTAGGTTAGGTTAGGATACCTTCACCTTTTGTGATATTAACTACAATGCGGTCGAGCTCTGCTCGCAATTGCTCCCTAGTACATTCCGCTTGTCTCTGCGGATGACAGCAAGAGTGCCCTGGTCCTGTTAGGTTGTGTTAGGTTTCGTTTGGATAGGTTAGGTTAGGTTATGTTTGGTTATGCTATCTCTGACATTCATCCATTGCACTGGTATCCGGCGGATTCCAGCTCTCTACGGTGCTCTAGTGCATTCCGCTTGTCTTTGTGGAGGCCAGCAATAGTTGCCAAGGCTCACAATGTTGAGCAAGGTTACGTTTGTATATGCCGCGTTTTGTCACGTTAGGCAGCGATAGATTTAAGTTTTGTGCTACACACTGCTATTCGGTGGATTTCTATGGACTACTATGATCAAGTATGCACCGCTTTGTTTTGGGGCAGCCAGAAGTATGGGCCGTGGCGCGTTAGGTTGCGTAATGTTACGTTTGGTGTGGCTATGTCTGTTTGTGT
>NW_016952103.1:0-1510 GCF_001483705.2 Eufriesea mexicana
ATACAATGCCATTCAGTACATTTCTGCGCTCTACGGCAATCTTATATGCTCTGATTTGCTCCGAGGAGGACAGAATCAGTGGCGGCGGCACGTTGGTTTGTGTTAGACATTGTTTGGTTGGGTTACGTTTGTCTGTATCAGGTATGGACAGCTCTGACTTTTCTGCTACACCCTTTCTGTGTATTTCGGCGCTCTCGTGTCCTCTGATATGTTCTGCATGGCGATGGGAATGCCAGCAATAGTGGACGCGGATCGCTAGATTTGGTTAGCCTAAGTTTGCTTAGGCTATGTTGTGTCAGGTTACGTTATGCTTTCTTCGACTTTGGTGCTATACATTGCTACTTCGCGGCTTTCTGTGATTTACTGTGCTCCAGAACATTCTGCGTATCTCTGGGGAGGCCAGCAACGGTGATCTCGGCAAGTGCGGTTAAGTTATGTTACGTTTGTCTATGTTGCGCTTGGATAGGTTGGAATAGGATATAGTTGTCTTTTGTGCTACAGACTGCTATTCGTTGGACTTATACGCTCTACATTGCTCTATTATACACTGCTCGACACAGGGGACGCCAGGAATAGTGTTAGCGGCTGGTTAGGTTGGGCTGTGTCACGTTCAGTTAGGCTATGCTTGGCTAGGTTCGGTTGGGATGGCTCTGAATTTTGTCCTATACACAGCTATTCTGACGATTTCGGCACCCTTCGTTGCTCTGCTATACTCTGCTTGGCTTTCGCGAGGCCAGCGATAGTGTTCGAGGCACCCGAGGTTGTGTTACGTTACGATTGGTTATGTTTCGTTTGGTCAGGTTAGGATAGGATAGCTTTGACTGTCGTACCGTACGCTGATGTACGGTGGGTTTCTGAGCACAACTGTGCTATAATATGCTCTGGTAGGAACCGGGGATGCCAGCAATAGCGGTCTCGGACGTTCGGTTGTGTTTTGCTACGTTTGGTTTGTCTTCGTTGGTTTGGGTTAGGCTTTGATAGCTCTGTCCTTCGTGTTATACAACGTTACTCGGTGGAATTCTGCGCTCTGCTGTGCTCTACCGTATTCTGCTCGGACCTGGGGGTGGGCGGTAATAATTTTCGTGGCACAAACGTCTCAGTTACTTTGCCTTTGGTTATGACACGTTTGGTTAGGTTACGATTGGGTAGCTTATACTTTAGTGCTATACACAGCTATTCGGTTGATTCCCGCGCCCTACATTGCTCTACTGCACTCTGCTCGACTCTCAGAAGGCCAGCAATGGTGGCCTCGGCGCGCTGGGTTGATTTATGTGACGCGTGGCTTGGCAAGGTTAGGCTATGTTTGTTTAGGGTAGTTTTGGCTTTTGTGCTGCACACTGCTATTTGGTCGACATCTGCGCTCCGCATTGCTCCTCTAGCATCTGTGTGATACTGGAGAGACCAGAAATAGTGGTCCTGGCGCGTCTGGTTTAGTTAGGCTACGTTTGGCTTTGCTAGGGTATGCTACGCTTGGTCAGGACGGCTTTGACATTAGTGTAATGGTCTGGTA
>NW_016952103.1:4962-6678 GCF_001483705.2 Eufriesea mexicana
CGCCCTCTTCCCTGTGGTGGCGGAGGAGTGGGTGCATCCCGTTGCAGTGCGATCGTGACTGGTCGGATGATCCGAAGGGCTGGTGGTCTCGCACGAGGAGGTGGGCAGTGCGGTCGTTGGGATTGGGGCGAGGAGCACCGCCCCCGGAACGGACAGCATCCCAGGCCGAGACTTTGCATTGGCTCTGGCTGCGTCGGACGACCGTGTGCGACGGCTGTTCGACTGATGCCTCAGGACCGGTCGCTTCCCGGCATGCTGGAAGAGAACGAGTGACGTTCTGATCCCGAAAAAACGGATGCCGCCGGACTCTCCGAAGGCATACCGGCCGAAATGCCTGCTCGACGAGGCGGGCAAGCTCTCCGAGCGCGTACTAGCTGCCCGTCTGCGAGAGCATTTATCGGACGTGGGTCCCGATCTCAGCGTCAGCCAGTTCGGATTCCGGCAGGGTCGGCCGACGATCGACGCGATTAAGTGCGTTCGTACCGTGTTGGATGCTGCCGTTGAACGGGGCGGGGTGGTGCTGGTGGTAGGCGTGAATATCGCCAACGCATTCAACACCCTGCCCTGGGCAGACATTAGGGGTGCCCTGTTGTAACACAGGGTTCCCCAATACATAATGGCGGTGATCGGCTACAATTTGGCATAGCGCTCGGTCGAGTATTCCGGACGATACTTGACCGTCGTGCGGTCGACGAACTGCGGGGCTCCACAGGGATCGGTACCCGGGCCGATTCTCTGGGACCTCACTTACGACGCCGTGTTGGCACTCCCCAAACCCGCGGCCTGATCCGCACGTGTTACGCGGACGACTCGCTGGTGATGGCCGCCGGGTCTAGTTCCGAGCACACCACGCTGCGCGCGGAAAGCGGCGTGGCCCTCGTTGCGAACAGCATCCAGCAGCTGGGGCTGAGTGTCTCCCCTGAGAAGACCGAGGCAATGTGGTTTTGCCGTCGGCACCACGGGAAGCCGCCCAAGTACCTGATGCGCGTGGGGAACGTCGTGGTTGAGGTACGGGGCCGGAAGAAATATCTCGGTCTCGTACTCGATAGCCACTGGAAGTTCGACGAGCACTTTCTTGCGCTCGAACCACGTCTGAAAGGTATGGCGGGGGCGCTCTGTCTCCTGCTACCCAACAGGGTGGGCCGGACGGGAGGGTGCGCCTCCTCTACACGGGAGTCGTTCGCCCGGTGGCAGTTTACGGGGCTTCGATCTGGGGGAACTACCTAATCGCTGGTCCGCGCAGTCTGGCCATTCTCCGGCGAGTCGCTCGCAGGATGGCGATCAGGGCGGTGCGCGGTTACCGCACGATATCCCACGAGGCGGCGATGGTCCTGGCGGGTGTTCCGACTCTCGAACAGCAAGCGGTGGAGAAGCCCGTATCTGCGGACTCCTACACGATGGCGGCGGCGGTGCTCCTGAAGAAGGGACAGTTTCATTGGGTGAACGATCAGACAGTCCGTTATGACCGTTTGGCGATCTTGGCTGAGGAAGCCGAGCAGCCGGCGGCGCAGGGCGATCGAGGCTTTGCTCCCCGTGCTGGATGCATGTGGGCGTAGCGGCAGCCGGCACACTTTCCGCCTAACACAGGCGCTAACCGGGCACGGGTGCTTCGGGGAGTACCTGTGTCGTATGGAGCGGGAACGTGAGACGCGTTGTCATCAATGCTGCGAAGGGCCGGGAAGGGCGGGACACGGCGCAGCACACGCTGGAGGAATG
>NW_016952104.1:0-1407 GCF_001483705.2 Eufriesea mexicana
GTAATCTTTTGACATATGCCAATATCTCCAGCGACAATTGATCCATCCGTCGATAATTCTAGATCTGCTTTGAAGTCTAATTCGTGACAGAATAAACAAATTCAATGGTTAGAGTGCCCTGCAGCTGGAAGTACCAAGTAGCGCACTACCAATTCTAAACATCTTAATCCGTAACCGATGTATGCATTGCTTATTCTAGAGCTGCTGAGGAGTTCAAGAGATCAGTTCACAAATTAGCACAACGAGTACAGTACTGCTATGACGACTGCATTGAGTACTCCTTCGTCAATTGCTAATTTCTCTAGCCACAATTGGTCAGCCTTTTGTCACTCTAGAATTGCCATAGAATTTGGGTGACGGAACTGATTAAACCAATGGCTACAGCGCTAGTATCGTGTGTATACGTAGTAACGTACTGAAAACTTCATGTGTCCCTAGACGTATCTGGTACATTCATTCAGTTTTTTAGAGCTGCGGTGGTAATTAGAACATCAATGGACAAATTAATCAAACGACTACTGCGCAATAATGATGGCTGTACGCTGTACTCCTTTCACATTTGTCAAATTCTCCAGTGAAAGTTGGTATATCCGTTGAAAATTCTAGAAATGCTATGCATTTTAATTGGCGAATGAACAGATTAATCAAATTGCTACAGTGCAGCTGCTGGTGGATGTACTTACCACCGTACTACCAATTGTAAATATCTCTTACCATAACCAATCTATACTTTGTACGCTCTAGTGCTGCTGCGGAATTTACATCCTCCGTGTGCAAATTAATAAAGCGGCTGCATTGCTGTAATCATTGCAGCACTCCGTTTTGTTTTGTCATGTGTCAATACCTCCAGGAAGTATTGCTCTCACCATTGGTCATTTTACAATTGCTGAACGCCTTAGATGGTTAGCGAACAGATTAATCCAACGACTACAGCACTCTGTAGACGGCTACACTCAGAAATGTATTGTTATTTGTTAATGACGCTAAACATATCTGACCAATCCGTTGATCATTCAGGACATGCCACAGAGTTTAGATCAACGGTGAACAGACTAATCTAACTTCTACAGTGATCTGCATCACGATGTTCCCAGCATCGTTTTCCCAAGTTTAATTATGTCTAGCTTTAACTGATCTACATATTGATAACTGTAGGGTTGCTTTGGAATCTACGTCATCAGTGAACAGATAAGTACAAATTCTATTCTACTGTGATTGTGACTGCACTCAGTGATGTTTTGGCATATGTGAATTTCTCCAGAGACGATCACAACGACCATTGCTCTTTCTGCAAATGCTGAACAACTTAGATGCTCAGCGGACGCACTACTTCAATGGGTACGGTATTGTGTAAATGGCTATCCTCAGTAATGTATTGCCAACTGTCAATGTCACTACAGGTATGTT
>NW_016952105.1:0-601 GCF_001483705.2 Eufriesea mexicana
CCACACAACCATTCACCCATACATACATCCATACATACATCCTCCTTTCCATACATCTATCCATCCATACATAAATCCAACCATACATTCATACATCCACACAACCATACATCTATAAATCCATACATCCGTACATATATACATCCATACATTCATACATACGTACATCCGTCCATCCATACCTCAATCCAACCATACATCCATCAATCCAAACAACCGTTCATCCATACATGCAGCTTCCATCCATACATCCACCTTTCCATACATCCATCCATACATCCATCCACCAATCCATTCATCCATGCATACATGCATACATACATCAATACATCCATACATCCATCCATACATCCATGCCTCCGTACATCCATATATTCTTACATACATACATCCAAGCATACATACGTCCGTACATCCATAACGCAAATACAGCCGTACATTCACACATCCTTACGTACAAACGTCCATACAATTAATACATACATCCATCCATACATCCATCAATCCATACCTCAATCCATCCATACATCCATTCATACGTACATCCGTCCATCCATACCTCAATCCATCCATTCAACCTTCCAACCTTACGGCCATCAAT
>NW_016952106.1:0-1011 GCF_001483705.2 Eufriesea mexicana
TCGGTAAATATGCAGTTTAGCGGCTTTGTCTTAAACGTGTCTTTTTTTCCGGTTTTTTGACAAGAAACATAAAATTGTTAAAAACTGCAGAATGAGTGAGTCGATCCCTACGATTTTTGAACATGTTGTAGAGGACGAGATTCTGAACAATAATTGCCGCTTGGCTATAATTTTCGAGATATTTGCAAAAATTGTTCACACTATCGCATTGACTACGCCTGTACGTGTACCGTGGGCGTGTCGCATCGGTTTCAAAGGATCGCTTATCGTTTCCTTCTACAAACAAACTTCGGCGAGCGATAGAAACAGGACTGGCAGACGAGCGTATATAATGGGTGGAGAAAAAGATTAAATTTAATTAATTTCAATAATATGTCAATCTAGATTTTTTTACATGTTAACTATGCTGGTGTGGTATGACAACATAGTGCAACATAACTATAATGCATTTCTTAATTTACTGATTAACAATAAGATAGATTTGGCTTAATCGAGTAATTGGGGTAGGTTTGGATCAAATTTATATCCTGGCCGCCGTCAGGTGGTCGGCCATATAAGCAGAAATCCAAAAATCGAATCTATTTTTTTTAAGTCTTCAGTTCCACTCGAACAGT
Source organism: Eufriesea mexicana (assembly GCF_001483705.2). Lineage (NCBI taxonomy): Eukaryota > Metazoa > Arthropoda > Insecta > Hymenoptera > Apidae > Eufriesea > Eufriesea mexicana. The sequence goes on from NW_016952106.1 coordinate 615, forward strand.
AGTCTGCGAAAGACGTGTTTCGGATTGCTCCCGAAGTAAACAATACAAGCGTCGGTATGTAGGGTTTCGTCGTGGCAGTTGGCATAGACGATCGTGTCCATGTCGCTCCGCGGTTGAATAGTGTCCTGAGAGCGAAGCCTTCGGTTCTCGGGCGCGAGTGGGTAACCAAAGTGAGGGTGTGGTGCTTGTGTGCCAGTGGCCGGGGACTTGTTCCCCGTGGCGGTCTGTGCTGTGCAGAAGCTGTGAATTGGTGAAAGTGAAAGTGCTTCATCGAGAGGACGTCTTGGAAGGCGCTGGAGCGTCGGTTGCCGGGGGCCGACGCCGATTGGCTGCTAAACTGCCGAACGTCGGCCTGGGATTGGCTGCTGAGCAGCTAAAATAAGACTTCAGTTGCTGT
>NW_016952107.1:0-565 GCF_001483705.2 Eufriesea mexicana
AGATTTAGTTAACTTATATTAAGACTGTTAATATATAATTGTTTTTAAATTAAACTAATCGTTGAAAAAAAGAGACTTGGTTTCCTTTACCTGTCAATTTGACAGGTGTCCTTAGAAATAGGTATACAGATAGCGTCCGTAAATCTAGTGTTAATAGAATAATAGTAGTGATATACAGGGTGAACTGGAACTTCGTGGTACGACCGAGAAGGGCTCGATTCTACGCGAAAAAACAGATGGAAAATGAAGAATAAAATTTTTTCAGTTGAAGCTTCGTTGCCGAGAAAATCGACTTTGAATATTCACTGGGTGCGCGTGCACTTAACCTCGGCTAAGGCGGAGTGTCCATCAGTATAACCAGCGTACCCAGTGAATATTCAAAGTCGATTTTTTCGACAACGAAGCTTCCAATGGAAAAATTTTATTCTTCATTTTCGATTTGTTTTTTCACGTAAAATCGTGCTCTCCTCGATTGTACTACAAATTCCGACCCATAAAAAAGAATAGTGATTATATATCCCTGTACCGACCGACTACGACTTCACTTGGTCTTTTACTATGACAC
>NW_016952108.1:0-4027 GCF_001483705.2 Eufriesea mexicana
GTTCAATACGTTCTACGTGATCCTTGGAATCAACTAATAATCTGCAAAAGCAAAAATCATAAACTTAGCATGAATGAATGGAACTATCAAAAATTATGTTAAAATGGGAGAATAATCGTACTCGAATTTCAATTTAAAAGCTAAAGTAACCAAATGGAAAAATGAAATTTCAAAAAACTTGTAAAATTATTTGATTTTGAAAAAGTTATGTTCAAAAAGTTATTACATAAACAGATGTTAAAAAGATGAAGTTAGCAATCGTTTATAAATGGTGAAACGACAGAAATGAAAAAAGAATACCTGTATTCGATTTCACGTCCTGTTACCGTGACGTACAAAAGGCGAATGACCCCACCACATCATGGCGTCGCCTAGTCGTCAGCGGATTGGTCGAGAGACCTAGCTCTTCCCGCCATTGCCAAAGCCCGCGATAGCATGGAGATTTGAACTTCGTAAAGGTTCTTATGGTTGACGAATCACATATCTGTGAATAGTATACAAAGTAAATCAGAATAACATACGGCGAAATTAATATTCGATAATTTAATTCAGGCAATCAAAATGGTCTTGTGACTGAACGAAGGTAATAATGTTGTACAAATAATATCAAAATAGCCCTGAAAGTATTACACAGCACGTATGCAATACATATAAGGATATGTCCTCTTACCATGATTTCCAGTGGCACAATGCTACCCAGCACTGTGAGTTAGCAAAACTGTTTCAAATAATGAACGTCTGGGGGGTGCAGACAGGCAGAGAAGCAGCGAATGCTTCTCAGTCAGGGACAAATTTCAAGCAGATTGATATTTTTATACGCAATCTACAGTTTCGTTCGTTGAACTATAGAAGTCAGGAGATCATAAGAAACTTCCAATGGCTAGAATTTTGCTGGATTCAATATTCTGTAGCAGGGCCAGAATCGTTTGATGAGCTTATTTCACAGCAAAGTCCAATATTCTGGAAAATATTATCACAGTCAAAGGTGATATATTTCAAACGTAAAAGTGAACTACAAGAATAATTACTTACATATAATTCTTGGAATCGAGGAAATGAGATTGATCTTGTGACTGAAAAATAAGTAAAAAAAATAATCAATATCAACATTTTAGATTCAGACAATACTGTGTTCTTGATGTGAATTTATTAATATGTGTTATATGTATTTATATTCCGTTGTAAAATGTTAATACAGAAATCGTATTAATCGTAACAAACAATGAAATCAATTTCTGTTTGGATGCACGTATGCAAAACGTTCAATTTTTGATTGCTGTGCAAAATAAACATCAGAGAGAATTTAAACCGTAGCGTTATTTTGAAAAAGAACGGTCAAAATTGGGGAAAAAATTATCCGAATAGTTAGAGAAGAGTCTGTTCTACGCAAACAAATCGAAAAATCCTAATCCACAACCGAAACCTGGAATATATAAGCGATAATACGAGACTGTGTTAGTACACATTGATGACCACTTGTATTTGTGTCACTATTTTTTGAAAACCAACAATCAAAATCGAAAAGAAATTATCAAAATAATTACAAAAAACGCCATTCTAACGAAGTAAATCGAAAAATCCTAATCAAAGGTGGAAGTTTCGAAAAGCTAAGCCACGAAAGATAACGGTGCAGTACGATCCATCACGCGCTTCCACTTTCGGCACTGTATTTCGAATAAAAACGGTGAAAATCGAAAAAAAAAACACTGATTCTATTAGAAAAGAGTGAGATCTGTCGATTGATAAGGAAAAATCGAAATCAAAAATGGAAATTTCAGAAAGTTAAGCCACGAAAGATAACGACGCAGTACGATCCGTCACGCGCTCCCACTTTCGGCACTGTATTCCTAAGAAAAACGGAGAAAATCGAAAAAAACCACTGATTCTATTACAGAAGAGTAAGATCTGTCGAGTGATAAAGAAAAATCTAAATGAAAAATTGTTGGTGTATGAAAACTAAAACGATAAAGGTAAAAATACTACACAACAAGAAGTCATGATAATATACTTACGTGATATTGCGTCATACGTCCTAGCGATGCCACTTTCAATATTACATTGAAATTTACAGTATCACAGCATCGTCTAACTGTCAGCGCGGATTGGTCGAAAAAGCTAGCTGCCTCCTGCACTTTTAAAACCCGCGACAAGTCGAAGACTTGAACTTCGTAAAACTTTCAGAGTTGACGCATCACATGTCTGCGAATAGTATATGCAGTAAATCAGAATAACATACAGCGAAATTCATATTCGATAATGTAATTTAGGCAAAGAAAATTGCGTTGTGGTTGAACAAACCTAATAATGTTGTACAAATATTATCAAAATAGCCGTCGAAGTATTCCGCAGCAGGTATGCAATACATAACGATACGCCCTCACGCCATGATTTCCATCGACACAATGCTTCACAGCTTTGTCCGTTAGAAAAACTGTTCCGATCAACGGTCGGTTAACGGTGCGGCGGGGCGGGGGGAGTGGGGGAGAGGCAAGGAATGCCTCACAGTCAAGGCCAAATTTCAAGCAGATTGATGTTTTTATACACTGTTTACAGTTTCGTCCGTCGAACTGTAGAAGTCAAGGGATCATAAGGAACTTCTAATATCTTGCTTTTTGTTGGATAAAATATTCTGTACAAGGGCCCGAACCGTTTGATGAGTATATTTCATAGCAAATTCCAGTACTCTAGAAAATATTATCACAGTTAAAAATCGTATATATGAAACGTGAAAATGTATTACTGGAATATGCACTTAGATATATTTGTTCGATTTGAAGAAATGAAATTTATTGTGGTGATTGAGAAATAACTCAAATCAATAAGAATATTTTAGATACAGATAATACGATGTTCTTGATGTGAATGTATTATTAGGTGTTGATGTAAATACATATATATCGACTTCCGTTGTAAAATATTAGTACGGTAATCGTCCCTAACCACGTCCCAACCTCCCTTCCTTTCATGCAAAAATAATTAATAAACAATAAATTTCTCTTTTGATGTACGTTTGCAAAACGTTCAATTTTTGATCGCTTTGCAAATCAAACATCAAAAGAATTCAAACAAAAAACCGACGCGGAAGGCTAAACCTAGAAGTAAAAGATAAATTGAACCTGGAAATAAAAGATAAATTAAACCTGAAAATAACAAATAAATTGAACACAGAAGTAAGAGAAAAATTAAAGCTAGAAATAAAAGCGAAATTAAACATAGTTCGTAAACGAATTATCCTACAATATGTAACTCTTGCACAGCATCAATTCTATAAAACATACAAGAATCGATAATTAGAAAGATAAAGAAAACGCAGGTGATATTTCGTTCATACAGCAACACATTACATGTATATTAGCCTGAAAATAAAGATTAGTAGACAATTAAATAATTAAAAGAAAGACAAAGAAAAATGACACATCTCCCAAAGCATTAAATATATTCTACTTACTTAATACTACCCAAAACTACTTAATATTACCCACTTCATGCAACACTTCATGCAACCCAAATACTGTAAAATTTTACTTAACTTAAAAACTAATGTACCAGCACTGATCTTATAACTCGTAACTTATAACTAACTTAATCATAATCCTAACTTGACATAAACACACATAACCATAAATTATCATTAATTTCAGAATAGAGTACATATTTGAAAAACTAATTCACTTTCTATTCAATATCTAAAGGAAAGAGAAAACCCAACCAACAAAGAAAATTCAAAGATAATAAATACACCGGAAAATAAACGTGACTTTCAACCTCCGGTAATCCAAAGAACCTAAAACAAAAATAGTCAGCCCTACTGACATTGAAATTAAAGATATTTTAAAGTACCAAGCATAGGGAGATTAAGGATATCTTTCATAGTATCGTATCAAAAATCAGATGAATTTTAATGAAATCTCTACCTATCACAAATCTAGAAGGTTTCAACATAATTAACCTGTCGTAAATCTAGAGGGTTTTCGCAAAACCTTCCCATCACAAATCTAGAGAGAATTTCAAACATCCTATATACACA
>NW_016952109.1:0-1526 GCF_001483705.2 Eufriesea mexicana
GCACAGTGGAGCGCAGAAATTCATTGAATAACTGGCTATGCCAGGCAAGCCAAAGCTATCCGAACGTAAACCGTACAAACGTAACCAAGCCGAACGTAACCTAACTCAACCTAACGTGCCGAGATCACAACTGCTGGCCTACCCAGAGCCAAGCAGAGCATATGATATCCCTATATACGGCAGAAGTCCTCCGAGTTGCTGTATATGGCACAAAAGACAATGCTATCCACTCCTGTTCTAACCAAAGGTAACATAACCATACGTAGCATAAATCAACCTACCGTGCCACGGCCACCATTGCTGGCCTCCCCAGGGTCGAGCAGAGTATAGTAGAGGACAGTAGAGCTCGGAAATGCACCGAATAACTGTATACGACGAAACTCAAAGCTATCCTACCAAAGCAAAGCTAACGTAACCTAACCAGACGAAGCGTAACGAATCCGAACGCGCCGTGGCCACAATTGCTGGTCTCCTCGGGACCAAGCAGAGCATATTAGAGAACAGTAGAGCGCAGAAATCCGCCGTACAGCAGTGTATGGCACAAAAGTCAAAGCAAACCTCTTCTACTCTAACCTAACCTAACCTAGCCTAACATTTTCTAACACAACATGTCGTGCAACGACCACATTTGCTGGCCTCCCCTGAATCGAGCAGAGTATAGTAGAGCAATGTAGATCGAAGGAATCCATCGAAAACCACTGCAAAGCTCAAAAGCAAAGTTATCGTATCCTAACCTAGCAAAACGTAATAAAAACAAACGTAAGGTAATTGAGCCTAACGTGCCTAGAGCACGATCGCTGGCCTCCCCATCGCCAAGCAGAACATACGAGTGGGGAGTAGAGCGCAGAGGTCCGTCGTATGGCAGTATATGGGCAGAAGAGTCAAGGCTACACGGACCTTACCCAAGCTAACCTAACATAACCGAACGTAACATGCTTCATACTAGCGTGCCAAGACCACTATCTCTGGCCTCCCCAGAGCAAAGCAGAGCATAATAGGGCTCAGTGGAGCGCAGAAGCCCCCCGAATAGCAGTTTATAGCACAATAGTCAAAGCCATCCTGTCCTAACCAAACCAAACGTAATATAATCAAACGTATCCATGCTTAGACCAACACGCCGAGACCGCTATTTCTGCAAACCCCAGCTCCAAGCAGAATATCCTAGAGCGCAGTAGAGCACAGGGTGCCATCCAATGGCAGCGGATAGCGCAGAAGTCAAATGTATCCTAACCTAACCTAATCGAACCTAACATACCCAAGCGTGGACTAACAAAGCCTAACGAGACGAGACCACTATTTCTTACCTACCAGGTGAAAAGCAGAGCATACTAGAGTACAGCGGAGCGCAGAAATCCAACGAATAGGGCTGTATAGCGCAAAAGCCAGAGCCACGATAACCACGCCTTTCCAAACACAGGCTAACCAAACATAACATTACTCGACCTGCCATGTCACGACCGCTGCTGCTGGCCACCGCAGAGACGAGCAGAGTACAGTAGAGCAATGTAGAGCGCAGGTACACATGG
>NW_016952110.1:0-1233 GCF_001483705.2 Eufriesea mexicana
CCATCCACACATGCATCCATACATACGCCCTTCCATCCACCCACGCATCCGTTCTTCCACCCACCCTTTCTCCCGCTCTTCATTTCACCCACCCATACATTCATCCACCCGCACATACATACAGACAAACTTCTATCGTTCCATACGTCCATCCATACACACATCCATACATCCATAAGCACGTCCAACCATACAACCATCCATCCATACACACATCCATACGTACATCCATACATCCATACATACACCCATACACACGTCCATACATACATCCACCCATACATCCACACATACATCCATACACAAATCCATAAATACATCCATACACATCCATACATACATCCATGGATATATCCATACATAAATTCGTTCATGCATCTATAGATACGCCCATCCATCCATCCATGCGTCCGTCCTTCCACCCATCCATTCACCCAATCTTCATTTCATCCACCCATCCGTTCATCCACCCGGACATCCATACATACATACAACTAACCTTCCATCCTTCCATCCATTCATCCATACATATATCAATACATACATCCATACATACACAAATGCATTCGTCCATACATACACCCATACATACATCCATACATTCATATGTACATACACCCTCACATACATCCATACATACATCCAAGCATACATCCATACATGAATCCACACATACATCCATCCATACATCCATACATCCTTACAATCGTGCATCCATACCGCTGTACAACAATACATCCATCCTTCCATATATCCTGCCATCCACACATACATCCACCAATACTTCCATCCATCCATACACCCGTCCAACCACACAACCATACATCCATACATATATTCATCCATACGTCCATACGTCCGTACATCCATACATCCGTGCACCAATACCTCAATCCATCCATACATCCATCCATCCATACAATCATTCATGCATACATACATGCATCCATACGTCCACCTTGCCATACATCCATCCATCCATATATCCACCCATCCATACATCCACAGAACCATGCACCCAACCATCATTACAAGCACCCATACATACATCCTTCGAAAGCGAATCACACATCTATCCATCCATACACCCATCGATCCAAGCATCCACACGTCCACACATCCATACGTCTACCCATCCATTCATCCATCGATCCATACATCCATCCATAGATACGTCCATCGATCCATACAGCCATACATACATACATCCGCACATCCATACATACATCCGTA
>NW_016952111.1:0-327 GCF_001483705.2 Eufriesea mexicana
GATGGCTGTACTTGCTATTGGATTGTCGGCGTTAGGCGATCTATTCATCAAGCCATAACAGGTAATAGATTTTGAAAAGACGTATGCTCTGTCAAGTAGATGGCTGTACTTTTCATTGGATTGAAGGCGGTTGGCGATCTATTCACCAAGCTATAACAGATTATAGATTTTGAACGGACCGATTCTCAGGCTAGTAGATGCCGATGCTTGCCATTGGATTGAAGGCGTTAGGCGATCTATTCACCAAGCTATAACAGATTACAAATATTGCATAGACCTATTCTCTGGCAAGCAGATGGCTGTTCTTGCCATTGGATTGAAGGTGTT
>NW_016952112.1:0-256 GCF_001483705.2 Eufriesea mexicana
CTTGCCATTGGATTGAAGGCGATTTGCGATCTATTCACCAAGCTATGATAGGTTATAGATTTTCAATAGACCTATTTTCTGGCAAGTAGATGGCAGTACTTGTCATTGGATTGCAGGCGTTTGGCGATCTATTCACCAAGCCATAACAGATTACAGATATTGAAGAGACTTATTCATTGGCAAGAAGATGGCTGTACTTGCCATTAGATTGAAGGCGTATGGCGATCTATTCACCAAGCTATAACAGGTTATAGAT
>NW_016952113.1:0-1103 GCF_001483705.2 Eufriesea mexicana
TTTCCTTTGGGAAACGATATCAAGCTAAGAGCTACGCACAAAGTTTAAGATATTTCCTATCTCTTGTGAAATTCCACTGTTCCCTTTGGAATTTTAAAATAGAGAGTGGGCAATATCTGTTTAAAAGATATTTAAATGAAGAGGAATTAAGCTAACAAGGAGAGTGCAAGTGCTTCGGGACACCGATTTAGTTGATACTCCGCAGGTTTGTAGATATCGTCATGCAGTTTAAGAAAATATATCATTGTAGCGGCAACTACTCAATAGTTTCTGAGATATTTACGATTAAAGTTTCATTACTTTCGTAATTACAGATTTATTTCCATCATTTTACAAGTGCAGTCGTGGCCTAAAAGCGATAGAAGAATATTCCTGTCGTAATGGACCGTGGTTTGATTCCCGTCCCATAGTTGGTAGTTTTTTAATCTATTTTTAATTTTGTGTTCATTTTTCGTTTATGAAAAAATTGTAAATAAAATTTCTTAATAAAATAATTTATTTTTTACGCTTTCTTATGCTAGTGTATATTCATTACAAAATAATAATATTATGCAAGAAAAATACTTTTCTATAGCAATCTTATTTACTACAGGAAATACAAAACCTATCGCTGATGTAAGTATTAATGATTAAATTAAACATCCTAGAAGAATGTTGCCTATAATTCCAACTTTGCAGTGCAGCTATAAATTGTCATGAATTAATTACAAAAACTTGGCAATTTATTAATTTTCAACTGTCGAATTGATATCTAGTATCCAGTTCGAATAAAAATATTACCGCCTGCGATCAGCGCCATCTATGATTTTGGAATAGTTTCTCATATAGTTTACTAACTCTGGTTACGTGCACTTAATATATTTTAATTTATTTTAATAAATAAAATCATAAAGTTTTCTACATTCTTTAATAAATTCAACCGAAACAGCGGTTTTAATTAGACAATCAGCATTCATTTCTTTACCTGGCAGACGACAAATACGCAAAGGTACGCCTTTACAACACAATTATAAAATTTCATAAATTAAACACAGGAATTGAGTGATTTGTTAATTTTTCTCCAAGTGAACAGGAGAGTGCATAGGAAATGAGAAAAAATTACA
>NW_016952114.1:0-4664 GCF_001483705.2 Eufriesea mexicana
GTGATGTAGACAATGCAATGCAATAGAATCTGGCAGGAAAGTTCAATTTCATTGAAATTTTCGAATAATATCTTCGTGAGTAATCTTTCTCGCATAAATAAGGAGGAAATACGTTATTGGCCTGCTACAACCATAGCAATGCATTAGAATCTGGCTGGAAAGTACAATTTTATTGACATTTTCGACTAATAACGGCGAGAGCAAGCTTTCTCGCATAAATAAGTAGGAAACATCCTATTGGCGTGCTATATCCACTGCAGTGCAATAGAATCTGGCTGGAAAGTACAATTTTATTGACACTTTCGAATAATATCCTGTCTAGCAAACTTTCTCGCCAAAATAAGGAGCATAGATTCACTTGGCGTGACATAGCCATTGCAATGCAATAGAATCTGGCAGGAAAGTTCAATTTCATTGACATTTTCGAATAATATTTTCGTGAGTAACCTTTCTCGCAGAAATAAGGGGGAAATACAATATTGGCGTGCTATAACCATTGCAATGCAATAGAATCTGGCTGGAAAGTACAATTTTATTGAAATTTTCGATTAATATCGCGGTGAACAGGCTTTCTCGAATAAGTCAGGAGAAAAGATTTTATTGGCGAGATATAGCCATTGCAGTACAACAGAAACTGACTGAATTAATATCGCGGTGAACAGGCTTTCTCGCATAAGTCAGGAGAAAAGATTTTATTGGCGAGATATAGCCATTGCAGTACAACAGAAACTGACTGGAAAGTTCAATTTTATTGACTTTTTCCACATATATTGTTGGGAGTAAACCTGCTCGCATCAATAAGGTGGAAAGATCTCATTGGCATGCTATAGCCATTGCTATGCAATAGAGTGTGACTTCCAAGATCAATTTCATTGACATTTTCAACTAATATCGCGTTGAGCATGCTTTCTCGCATAAATAAGGAGGAAAGATTCTATTTGCGTGATATAGCCATTGCACTGCAAGAGATTCTGACTGGAAAGTTCAATTTTATTGACATATTCGACTAATATCGTCGAGAGCAAGCTTTCTCGCATAAATGAGGGCGAAAGATTCTTTTGCGTGATGTAGCCATTGCAATGCAATAGAGTCTGACTGGAAAGTTCAATTTTATTGACATTATCAACTAATATCGTGCTGAGCATACTTTCTCGCATAAAAGTGGGGGAAAGATTCTATTGGCGTGATATGGCCTTTGCAATGCAATAGAGTCTGACTGGAAAGTTCAATTTTATTGGCAGTTTCGACTAGTGTCGTCGTGAGCTGACTCTCCTGAATTAATAAGGAGGGAGGGTACTTTTGGCTTGCTGCAACCATTGCAATGCAATAGAATCGGAGAGGAAAGTTCAATTTTATTGACATTTTCGAATAATATTGAGGTGAGCAAGCTTTCTCGCATAAATAAGGGGGAAATACACTATTGGCATGCTATAACCATTGCAGTGCAATAGAACCTGAAAGGAAATTTCAATTTTATCGGCATTTTCCACTAATATCGTGGTTAGCATGCATTCTCGCATAAATGAGGGGGACAGATTCTATTCGCGACGTATAGCCATTGCAATGCATTAGAATCTTACTGGAAAGTTCAATTTTATGGACATTTTCGACTAGTTTCGTCGTGAGCATACTTTCCATAATAAATACGGAGGAAAGATACTTTTGGCGTGCTGTAGCCATTGCAGTGCAATAGACTCCGACTGTAAAGTTCAATTTTATCGGCATTGTTGACTAATATCGCGGTGTGCAAGCTTTCTCGCATAAATAAGGGGGAAGGATACTTTTGGCGTGCTGTAGTCATTGCAATGCAGTAGAATCTGGCTGTAAAGTTCAATTTTATTGATATTTTCGACTAATATTGTCGCGAGCAAACTTTGCTTAGTAAATAAAGAGGAAAGATACTTTTGGCGTGCTGTAGACGTTGCGATGCAATAGAATCTGACTGTAAAGCTCAATTTTATTGACATTTCCCACTAATATAGCGGTGAGCAAACTTTCTGGAATAAATAAGGAGGAAATACACTGTTGGCGTGTTATAGCCGTTGCAATGCAATAGAATCTAACAGAGAAGTTCAATTTTATCGGCATTTTCGAGCAATATCGTGGTGAGCATTCTTTCCCGCATGAATGAGGGGGAAAGGTTCTATTGCGTGATGTAGCCATTGCAATGCAACAGAATGCAACTGGAAAGTTCAATTCTATTGACATTATCAGCTAATATCGTGCTGAGCAGACTTTATTGCATAAATCTGGAAGAAAGGTACCATTAGCGTGCTGTAGCCACTGCTATGCAATATAATCTGACAGGAAAGTTCAATTTTATTGGCAGTATCGACTAATATCGTGGTGAGCAGACGCTCTTGCATAAATGAAGTGGGTAGATTATATTGCCGTGCTATAGCTGTTGCATTGCTATAGAATGTGCCCGGAAACGTCTATTTTATTGATATTTTCGACTAATATCGTGGAGAACAGGCTTTCTTGCATCCGTTAGGAAGAAAGGTTTCATTGGCGTGTTACAGCCATTGCATTGCAATCGAAACTGAGTGGAAAGATCAATTTTATTGACATTTTCAACTTTTAACGTAGTGAGCAAACCTTCTCGCATAAATAAGGAGGAAAGATTATATTGGCGAGATATAGTCTTCGCAATGCAATAGAAACTGACTCAAAAGTTCTATTTTATTTACATTTTCGACTTTTATCGTGGTGAGCATGCCTTCTCGCATAAATAAGGAGGAAATACTCTGTTGGCGTGCCATAACCATTGCAATGCTGTTGAGGCTCACTGGAAAGCTCAATTCTATTGACATTTTCGACTAATATCGTTGTGTGCAAACTTTCTCGAGTAATGAGTGGGAAAGATACTATTGGCGTGTTGCAGCCGTTGCAACGCAGTAGAATCTGACTGGAAAGTTCAATTTTATTCACATTCTCGACTATTATCGTGATGAGCATACCTTCTTACATAATTAAGGAGGAAATACCCTATTGGCGTGCCATAACCATTGCAATGCTGTTGAGACTGACTGGAAAGCTCAATTTTATTGACAATTTCGACTAATATCGTTGTGATCAAGCTTTCTTGCATAAACGCGGGGATAGATCCTATTGGCGTGCTATAGCCATTGCAGTGGAATAGAATCTGACAGGAAAGTTCAATTTTATCAGTAGTATCGACTAATATCATGGATAGCAGACTCTCCTGCATAAATAAAGAAGGTAGATTATATTGCCGTGCTATAGCTATTGCAATGCTATAGAATCTGACCGGAAACGTCAATTTTATTGATATTTTCGACTAATATTGTGGTGAACAGGCTTTCTTGCATCCATGAGGAAGAAAGGTTCCATTGACGTGTTACAGCCATTGCAGTGCAATAGAAACTTTGTGGAAGGATCAATTTTATTGACATTTTCAACTTCTAACGTAGTGAGCTAACCTTCTCGCATAAAGAAGGAGGAAAGATTATATTGGCTACATATAGTAATTGTAATGCAATAGAAAATGACTGGAAAGTTCTGTTTTATTGACGTTTTCGACTTTTATTGTGGTGAGCATGCCATCTCGCAAAAATAAGCAGGAAATGCTCTATTGGCGTGCCATAACCATTGCAATGCTGTTGAGGCTCACTGGAAAGCTCAATTCTACTGACATTTTCGACAAATATCGTTGTGTGCAAACTTTCTCGCGTAAATGAGGGGGAAAGATACTATTGGCGTGTTGTAGCCGGTGCAACGTAGTAGAATCTGACTGGAAAGTTCAATTTTATTCATATTCTCGACTATTATCGTGGTGGGAAATCTTTCTTGCGTATACGTGGGGATAGATCCTATTGGCGTGCTATGGCCATTGCAGTGCTATAGAATCTGTCTGGAAAGTTCAATTTTATTGACATTTTCTTCTTATATCGTGGTGAACAAGCTTCCTCGCATAAACATTTAGGTTACATTCTATTAGCGCGCTATAGCCATGGAATGCGATAGAATCTGACTGGAATGTTCAATTTTCTTGATATTTTCGTCTAATATCCTGTGGAGCAGACTTTCTTGCATAAATAAGTGGGATAGATACTCTTGGCGTGCTGTGGCCATTGCAATGCAACAGAATCTGCTGTAAAGCACAATTTTATTGTCATTTTCCACTTATATAGCGGTGAGCAAACTTTCTGGCATAAATAATATGGAAATACACCGTTGGCGTGCTATAACCGTTGCAATGCAATAGAATCTAAGAGACAGGATGAATTTTATCGGCATTTTCGCGTTATTTCATGGTGATCAATCTTTCTCACATAAATAAGGAGGGAAGATTCTATTGGGGCGCTATAGTCATTGCAATGCAATAAAATCATACTGGCATTTTCAATTTTAAGCACATCCTCGGCTAATATCCTGGCGAAAATCTTTCTTGCATAAATAAGTGGGAAAGATACTTTTGGCGTGCTATGGCCTTTGCAATGCAACAGAGTCCGACTGGAAAGTTCAATTTTATTGACAGTTTCGACTTATATCGTCGTCAGCAGACTTTCCTGAAATAATAAGGAGGAAAGGTACTTTTAGCGTGCTGTAGCCATTGCAATGCAATAGAATCTGGCTGTAAAGTTTAATTTTATCGGCATCTTTGATTAATATCGCGGTGAAGCAATCTTTCTCGCTTAAAT
>NW_016952115.1:0-2223 GCF_001483705.2 Eufriesea mexicana
GCTACGTTTGGTTAAGATACGTTGCCTTTGTTGTGCTTGGATAGATTCGGCTTTCGCGGTATACAATGTTATGCGGAGGACTTCCGCGCTTTACTATGCTCCAATATATTTTCCTCGACGCTGAGACGGCCGGCAATAGCCGTCACCTCACTTAAAGTTCAGTCTGACTACGTTTGGGTTAGGTTAGGTTTGTTTAGGATAACTCCTACTTTTGTTGTATACACAGGAGTTTGATGGCTTTCTACGCTCTCCTATACTCTAGTATATTCCGCTGGGCGCTGTGGTGGCTGGTAATAGTGGTATTGGCACTTTAGGTTGATTTAAGCTACGTTCGGTTGTGTTACGTTTGACTACGTTAGGATGGGGTAGCTCCGACTATTGTACCATGCACAGCGATTCTATGTCTCTCTGCTCTCTATTCTCCACTAATATGTTCAGCTTGGCATTAGGGAGGCCAGCAATAGCGGCCGCGGCACGCTAGTTTGAGTTAGGTTACGTTTTTTTATGATACCATTGGTTAGGTTAGGAGAGGATAGTTAGGCTGTAGCGCTATAGTCTGCTACTAGGTGGATTTCAGGACCCAACAGGGCTCTGGTATTTTAAGCTCGGCTCTAGGAAGGACAGCAGTAGTGGCCTCAACACGTTGCGTTTTGTCACGTTGCGTTCGGTTAGGTTCGGTTAGGCAAAGTTTTGTTTGGATAGCTTCAACTTTTGCGCTGTACACTACTATTCGGTGGATGTCTGCGACCTACTGTGCTCCAGTATGACCTGCATGGCTCTGGAGAGGGCAGCAATAGCGGCATCGGCAGGTTAGGTTGAGGTAGGCTACGTTTCGTTATGTCATGTTGGCTTGGGTTATGTTTGAGCGGCTTTGACTTTTCCGATATGCACTGCGATTCTAACGATTTCTACATTCTACTCTCCACTAGTGTGTTCTGGTTGTCTCTGTGGATGCCAGCAATAGTGGTCGCGGAGTGTTGGCTACAGTTAAGTTACGTTTGGTTATTTTACGATTGGTTAGTTTAGGAGAGGATAGCTGTGCCTTTGGCGCTCTTGTCGGCTATTAGGTTGATTTCTACGCCCTACAGCGCTCTAACATTTTCAGCTAGTCTCTGGGAAGGTTGGAAATAGTGGTCTCGGCACGTTATGTTCAGCGAGGTTACGTACATTTAGGTTGGCTTACGCTAAGTTTGGTTTGGTTAGCATTAACTTTTGTGCCGTACACTGCTATTCGTTGGATTTCTGCGCTCTACTGTGCTTTAGCATGTCCTGCTTCGCTCTGGGGACGGCAGCAATAGCAGTCTCCGCAAGTTAGGTTGAGTTAGACTATGTTGGTCTATGTTCCGTTAGTTTGTGTTCGGTTTGAGTAGATCCGTCTTTCCTGATTTACACCGCGATTATATGGACTTCTGCGATCTACCCTCCACTAATGTGTTCTGCTTGGTTCTGTGGAGGCCAGCAATAGTGGTCGCGTCATGTTGGGATGAGTTCGACTACGTTCGATTGTGTAACGTTTGGATAGGTTGGGGGAGGGTAGCCTTGATTTCAGTGCTGTGGTCTGCTAATAGGTGGGTATCTGCGCCACACAGCGCCCTAATATATTCTGCTTGGCTCTGGGAAGGCCAGCCACAGTGGCCGCCTGACGTTAGTTTGGTCTATGCTTTGTTTGGTTATGTTCTGTTGGCTTGGGTTAGGTTTGAGTAGCCCTTACTTCCCTGATATGCCAAGCGATTCTATGGATTTCTGCGCTCTACTATCTACTAATGTGTTCTACTTGGATCAAGGACGGACAGAAATAGTGGTCCCTGCACGTTGTGTTTAGTCACTCTACGTTCGGTTGGGTTTTGTTAGGCTAAGTTTTGCTGGGATAGCTTTAACTTTTGTGCTGTACAATGCTCTTCGGTGGATTTCTGCGCTCTACTGCGCCCTAGTATGTCCTGCATGGCTCTATGGAGGGCAGCAATGGCCGCCTCGGCACGTTAGGTTGAGATAGGCTTCGCTCGGCTATGTTGTGTTGGTTTGCGTTAGGTTCGGTTAGGTTTGACTTTACTGATATACCTTGCGATTCTACCCATTTCTGCATTCTACTCTCCACTACTTTGTTCTGCTTGCAACTGCGAAGGCCAGCGATTGTGGTCGCGGTTAGTTAAGTAGTGCTGAGTTACGTTCGGATATGTTAAGGTTTGTTAAGTTAGGAGAGGGTAGCCGTGACCTTCGCGCTAC
>NW_016952116.1:0-533 GCF_001483705.2 Eufriesea mexicana
ACTTTCCTCTAGTATGTCCTGCTTGGCTTTGTGTAGGCTAGCAGTAAATGTCTCGGCCAGATTAGTTTAGCTATCCCACGCTTTGTCAGGTTAACTTAGCCTACGTTTTGCTAGGGTAGCTTTGACTTTCGTGCTATACACAGTTATTCGGTGGATTCCTACGCTCCAATGTGCTCTACTCTAATCTGCTAGAACGTGGGGAGGCCAGCAATATCGGTCGCTGCACGTTGCGTTGTATTTGGTTACGTTAGGTTAGGTCAAGTTATTGTGCATTATGTTTGGATGTCTGTAACTTATCTGCTGTGTACTGCGATTCTATGGATTTCTGCGCTCCACTCTCCGCTAATATGTTCTGCTTGGCTCTGGGGCGGTCAGCAATAGTGGCCTCCGCACGTTAGGCTGAGTTACGTTTCGTTTGGTTATGTTACAGTAGGTTAGGATAGGATAGCTAAGACTTTTGTGCTATGCATTGCACTTCGGTGCATCTCTGCGCTCTACATTGCTCCACCTCTTTCTGCTCGAATCTCGGGAGG
>NW_016952117.1:0-979 GCF_001483705.2 Eufriesea mexicana
TGTGTTCCGCTTGGCTCTGTGGAGGCCAGCAGCAGTGGCCGGGGCACTTTACGTTGAGTTAAATTGCGTTCGGTTATGTTAGGATTGGTTAGGCTAGGAGGGAATAGCTTTGCGTTTAGGGCCATTGTCTGCTATTAGGTGGATTTCTGCGCCCTAGAGTGCTCTAATAATTTCAGCTTCGCTCTGGGAAGGCCAGCAATGGTGGTCTCGACATGTTATGTTGAGTCAGGCTATGTTTGGTTATGTACCTTTGGCTTGGGTTAGGCATGGCCAGATTTGACTTTTCTGATGTACGCTGCTATCCTTAAGATCTCTGCGCACTATTCTCTACTAATGTGTTCCGCTTGTCTCTGAAGTGGCCAGCAATAGTGGTCGCGGCACGTTATAATGGGTCAGGCTACGTTCGGTTAGGTTGGGTCAGGCCATGTGTGGTCAGGATCGCTTCAACTTTTGTACTGAACACTGCTATTCTGTGGGTTTCTTCTCGCTACTGTGCTCTAGTATGTCCTGAATGTCTCCGGGGAGTGCAGTAATGTCGGTTTCGGTACGTTAGTTTGAGTTATGCTGTGCTTGGTTATGTTCTGTTGGATTGGGTTAGATTCGCGTAACTCCGACTTTTACGATATACACTGCCATTCTATGGATTTCTGCGACCCACTCACCAGTAACATGTTCTGCTTGGTCCGGGGGGTGGGGGGGCGGGGTCAGAGCTAGAGGTCGAGGCACGTTAAGTTGAGCTTATTTACGATATTTACGTTTGGTTATGCTACGTTTGGTTAGGTTGGGAGCGATAGCTATGACTTTAGTGCTATAGTCTGCTGACATGTGGATTTCTGCGCTCTGCAGTGCCCTAGTATTTTCCGCCTGGGTCTGGCAAGGCCAGCACGCGTGGTCTCGGCACGTTATGATGTGTTAGGCTACGTTTGGTAAGGATAGCTTTAACTTTTTTGCTTTACACTGCTATTTGGTGGATTTCTGC
>NW_016952118.1:0-660 GCF_001483705.2 Eufriesea mexicana
GGACATGATAGCTTTAAGTTTTGTGCTGTACACTGCTTTTCGGTGGATTTCTGTGCCCTACTGCGCTGTACTATGTCCTGCCTGGCTCTGAGGAGGGCAGCAATGGCGGCCTCGGCACGTTAGGTTGCGTTAAGCAATGTTCGGTTATTTCCTGTTGGTCTGAGTTGGGATTAGGGTGTACCTCCTTTTATGGTATACAAGCGATTCTATGGGCATCTGCGTTCTACTCTCCTCTAATGTGTCCGGCTTGGTTCTGGGGAGGCCATCAATACTGTTCGTGGCATGTTTGGTTGAGTTAGGTTACACTCGGTTACGTAACGATTGGTTAGGTTAGGAAAGGATAGCCTTGACTTTAGCTGTAGTCTGCTATTAGGTGGTTATCTGCGCCCTACAGCGCTCCAGAATTATCAGCCGGCTCTGTCAGGGCCTGTAATAGCGTCTTGCGCACGTTACCTTGAGTCATGTTACGTTCGCTTCAGATGGGTTATGCCAAGTTTGGCTGCGATAGCTTTAACTTTTGTCCTGTACACTGCAGTTCGGTTGATTTCTGCGCTCTTCTGTCCTTTAGTAACACCTGCCTGGATCCTGGGAAGGCAGCAATGGCGTTTTCCGCACGCTAGGTCGAGTAAGGCTATGTTTGCTTATGATCTGTTTGTTTGG
>NW_016952119.1:0-490 GCF_001483705.2 Eufriesea mexicana
AAGTCTATTCAAAATCTATAAGCCGTCACAGCTTGGCGATTAGATCACCTAACGCCTTCAATCGAATGGCATGTACTGCCATCTACTTGCCAGAGAATAGGCCTATTCGAAATCTATAGCCTGCTATAGCTTGGTGAGTAGATCGCCTAACGCCTTCAATCCAATGGCAGGTACAGCCATCTACTTACCAGAGAACTAGTCTATTCAAAATCTATAAGCTGTCACAGCTTGGCGACTAGATCGCATAACGCCTTCAATCCAATGGCAAGTACAGCCATCTACTTGCCAGAGAATATGCCTATTCGAAATCTATTACCTGTTATAGCATGGTGAATAGATAAGATCGCTTAACGCCTTCAATCCAATGGCAAGTACAGCCACCTGCTTGCCAGAGAATAGGTCTATTCGTTATCTATAACCGGTTATTGCTTGGTGGATAGATCGCCTAACGCCTTCAATCAAATGGCAATTACAGTCATCTACTTGCCAG
>NW_016952120.1:0-393 GCF_001483705.2 Eufriesea mexicana
TTGGATCACTTTGGATTTTTTGGCAAGGACAGCTATTGGGTGGATTCGTGCCCTCTAGTCTGCACTACTGTACACTTTTCCACCCTTGGGACGCCAGCAATCGTGGCCGCTGCACGTTAGCTTGAGTTTGGTTACGCTTGGGTATGCTATGATTGGTTATGTTAGGGGAAGATACATGGGCTTTTGTGCTTTACACTGCAATGCGGCTGAATTCTGCGCCCAAATGTGCTCTGGCATATCCAGATTGTCTCTGCGTGGGTCAGCAATGGTGGTCTAGGCACGTCAGTTACAGTCAGGTTACGTTTGGTTATGTTATGATTGGTTAGGTTTGGCTAGGATATCTTTGACTTTTGTGTCATCAACTGCTGTTGGTTTGATTTCGGTGCCCTTCTG
>NW_016952121.1:0-555 GCF_001483705.2 Eufriesea mexicana
TCTACATGTCTCTATTATACTTTGCTCGGCCCTTCGGAGACCAGCAATGGTGTTCGCGTCACGCTAGGTTCTGAGAGGTTACTTCTGGTTAGGTTGCAATGGGTTAGGATTGGTAAAGATGTCTTTGACTTCTGTTCTATTCACTGCCATTCGGTTGATTTCTGGCCTCTACTGTGCTCTGATATGTTCTGCATGGCTCTGGGGTTGCCTGAAATAGAGGCCTCGGCCTGTTAGGTTTAGTTACACTACGCTTGTCTAGATTAGGTTATGTCTGGCTTGGTTAGGATGGCTCTGACAATTGTGCTATACACTGCTATTGGGTGGATTTCTGCGCACTACTGTGACCTAATATACTCTTCTTTGCTCTGGGGAGGCTAGCAATAGTGGTCACGGCACGTTATTTATTTACGTTCGGTTAGGTTAGACTTGTTAAGGCTAGGTCAGGATAGGCTTGGCTTTTGATATATGCACCGCTATTCAATGGATTTCTGCGCTGTACTGTAATGTAATATTCCCTGCTCTGATCTGGGAATCCTTGAAATATTGGCCGCGGCG
>NW_016952122.1:0-242 GCF_001483705.2 Eufriesea mexicana
GCTTCGCTTTGCGGAGGCGAGCAATATTCCTCGCAGCACGTTCGCTTGTGTCATGTTACATTCTGCTTGGCTAGGGCAGGTCAGGCTTGGTCAGGATGGCTATGACATTTGCGCTTTATACTGCTATTCAGCGGATTTCTAGGATCTATTGTGCTGTGGCGTGTTCTGGTTTGCTCCGTGGAGGCGAGAAATGGAGGTCTCGAGCAGTTAGGTCCAATTATTTTACGTTTGGTTAGGATAGG
>NW_016952123.1:0-581 GCF_001483705.2 Eufriesea mexicana
CTATATCATTGCAATGGCTATAGCACTCAAAAAGGTCTTTCCTCTTTACCTATGCAAGGAAGTAAGCTCACAATGATATTAGACGAAAATGTCAGTAAAATTGAATTCTCCAGCAACACACTGCAGCACTGAAATGCCTACAGCACGCCAACAGAATCTTTTCCTCTAATTTATGCAAGAAGGCTAGCTCACAACGACATTAGTCGAAAATGTAAATAAAATTGTATTTGCCATACAGACTCCATAGCGTATCAATGGCAAAAGCACTCAAAAAGCGTCTTTCCTACTTACTTAAGCAAGGAAGTTAGCTCACCACGATATTAGTCGAAAATGTCAACAAAATTGTATTTTCCAGACACATTATATAGCATTGCAATGGCTATAGCACTCAGAAAGCATCTTTCCTCCTTACTTACGCAAGGAAGTTAGCTCACCACGATATTGGTCGAAATTGTCAACAAAATTGGATTTTCCAGCCACATTCTATATCATTGCAATGGCTATAGCACCCAAAAAGATCTTTCCTCTTTACCTATGCATAGAAGTTACCTCACAAAGGTATTAGTCGAAAATGTCAGTAA
>NW_016952124.1:0-1153 GCF_001483705.2 Eufriesea mexicana
GACCTGACCTAATCCAACGGAACCAAACACAGCATTACCCAACGTGACGTGTCGCTAGAGCTGCTCCTGCCCCCCCACCCCCCGAAGCATAGCAGAGTGTAGTGGAGCACAGTAGGTCATAGATATACACCGTACAGCCGTGTAAACCACAAAAGTCGTTGCAGCGTATCCTACCCTAGCTAAACGTGGCACGTCGAAACGTAACCTAACTAAACCTAACAAGACGATACCACCATTGCTCGCCTCCACGCCGACATGAAGAATGTAACAGAGATGAGTATAGCGCAGAATTTCACATCACTGCAGTGAATATCGATATAGCAGTAGACATCCTAGGATAACCTGATCTAACGTGAGATAACCAAACGACGGGAAACGCAATATTATTTCCCGGGACCACTGCGCCTGGCCCCCGAGAGCAAAGCATAATGTAGTAGAGCACAGTAGACCACAGAAATCTACGTGGCAGCAGTGTATAGCACGAGAGTCAGAGCTATCCCAGCCAAAGTTAGCCTAAGCTATCACAAGCAAACGTAACATAACTGAACGTAACGTGCAAGGACCAGCAATGCTCGGCCCCCTGAGTAGTCGAGCAGAGTATAGTAGAGCAACGTTGAGCGCAGAAATCCACCGTATAGCAGTGTATAGCACAGAAGTCGACGATATCCCTACCTAACCTAACCTAACCTAACCATACCAAACGTAGTCTAACTCAACATAACGTGCCGCGACCGCTATTGATGTGCCTCGTAGAGCTAAGCAGAGCATATTAGGGCACATTAAAGCGCAGACATCCACCGAAACGCAGTGTACAGCATAAAAGTCAAAGTAGCCTTTCCAATCATAGCCATGTTAACACAACCGCACGGTGCCTAGCACAACCTAACACGATGGGACCGCTATCTCTGGCCCCCACCGAGAAACGCAGAATTAACCAGAGCGAGGTAGAGCGAAGAAATCCAACACGTTACAGAGAATAGCAAAAAATCCGTAGTTACCCAAGCATAACTTGACCTCGCCTAACCTAGCCGAATATAGCATGTCTCAACATAGGGTGCTGCGAGCACTGCTCCTGGCTTACACAAAGACCAACAGAACGTGGTAGATCTGAGTGCATCACAGAAACACACCGAATAACTGTGTATAGCACGAA
>NW_016952125.1:0-1277 GCF_001483705.2 Eufriesea mexicana
GTAGAGCGACGTAGGGCGCAGAAATACACCGAATTGCAGTGGATAGCACAAAAGTCGAAGTTATCCTAACTGACCAGGACCAAACCTAACCTAACCGAGAGTAGAATAACTAAACCTATCGAGCCTATACCTCTATTGCTGGCAACCCCAGAGCCAAGTAGAATAATTTAGAGCACAGTAGAGCGCAGAAATTCACCGAATAGCAGTGTATAGCACATAAGTTAAAGCTATCCTCTCCTAACCGGACCAAACGTAACACTACCAAACGTAACACTACCAAACGTAACGTAACCCATCTTGGCGTGCCACGACCAGCATCGCTGGCCTCGTGACAGGCAGGCAGAGTATAGCAGAGCAATGGAGGACGATGAAATCAACGGAATAGCTGTGTGTATCACAAAAGCTGATGCTAACCCTAACAAACCTATCCAAATCGAGCACAACAAAACGTAACATAAACCAACAAAAACTGTTACTACCACAATTTCTGTCGCCCCGATACACAAGCAGGGTGTGGTAGCGCAAAGTAGAGCGCAGAAGTCCATAGAACCGCATTGTACAACAGAAAAGTCAGTGCTACCCAAGCTTAACCTAACCTGACCAAACCAAACCTGACCTAACCTAACCGAGGCAATCCATGCTTATATAAGCCTAACGTGCCTAGACCACTTTTACTGGCCTCTCCAGTGACAAGCGGGGTATACTCGAGTACAGAAGAGCGCTGTAATCCGCCGCATTTTGGTGTTAGTCGTAAAAGTCAAAGCCATCCTAACCAAACCTGACCGAACCTAACCTAACCAAATGTAGCCTATTTCTACACAACACGACGCAACCACTGTTTCTGGCATCCACGGGGCGAAAGAGGATACAGTAGAGCGCAGAGGAGCGCAGAAGTCCACGGAAAAGCAGTGTGCAGCACGAAAGTGGAAGCTATTCTGACCGCACTTAACCCAACCAATCCTAACGAATGGTAACCCAGCTCAGAGTAACGTACTGCGAACACTGCTTCTAGCCTCCACAAAGACAAGTAGAATATAGCAGGGCACAGTAGATCCCAGGAAAGCGCCGCACAATAGTGTACAGAGCGATAGTGAAGCCAACCTAACCAAACTTAGCCATAGGTAACCTAACTGAACGCAACATGACTGAAGCATGACTGAACCTAACTTTCCGCGACCACTATTGCGGGCCTCCACAGGGCCGAGCAGTGTAGAGTAGTGTAAGGCAGGTGCAGAACTCCACCGAACAGCAGTGTACTGCACAGGAGTCAAAACTAT
>NW_016952126.1:0-852 GCF_001483705.2 Eufriesea mexicana
GTAGAGCGACGTAGGGCGCAGAAATACACCGAATTGCAGTGGATAGCACAAAAGTCGAAGTTACCCTAACCGAACAAGACCAAACCTAACCTAACCGAGAGTAGAATAACTAAACCTATCGAGCCTATACCTCTATTGCTGGCAACCCCAGAGCCAAGTAGAATAATTTAGAGCACAGTAGAGCGCAGAAATTCACCGAATAGCAGTGTATAGCACATAAGTTAAAGCTATCCTCTCCTAACCGGACCAAACGTAACACTACCAAACGTAACACTACCAAACGTAACGTAACCCATCTTGGCGTGCCACGACCAGCATCGCTGGCCTCGCGACAGGCAGGCAGAGTATAGCAGAGCAATGGAGGACGGTGAAATCAACGGAATACCTGTGTGTATCACAAAAGTTGATGCTATCCCTAACAAACCTATCCAAATCGAGCACAACAAAACGTAACATAAACCAACAAAAACTGCTACTACCACAATCTCTGGCGCCCCGATACACAAGCAGGGTGTGGTAGCGCAAAGTAGAGCGCAGAAGTCCATAGAACCGCAGTGTACAACAGAAAAGTCAGTGCTACCCAAGCTTAACCTAACCTGACCAAACCTAACCTGACCTAACCTAACCGAGGCAATCCATGCTTATATAAGCCTAACGTGCCTAGACCACTTTTACTGGCCTCTCCAGTGCCAAGCGGGGTATACTCGAGTACAGAAGAGCGCCGTAATCCACCGCATTTCGGTGTTAGTCGTAAAAGTCAAAGCCATCCTAACCAAACCTGACCGAACGTAACCTAACCAAATGTAGCCTATTTCTACACAACACGACGCAACCACTGTTTCTGGCATCCAC
>NW_016952127.1:0-230 GCF_001483705.2 Eufriesea mexicana
TCCTTATTTATGCAAGCAAGTTAACTCACCACAATATTAGTCGAAAATGTCAACAAAATTGAAGTTTCCAGCCAGACTCTTCTGAATTGCAATGGCTATAGCACGCCAAAAGGATCTTTCCTCCTTACCTATGCAAGCAAGTCAGCTCGCCACGATATCAGTCGAAAATGTCAGTAAAATTGAATTTTCCAGCATGATTCTGTAGCATTACAATGCCTACATCACGGCAA
>NW_016952127.1:364-584 GCF_001483705.2 Eufriesea mexicana
CCTTATTTATGCACTAAAGTTAGCTCACCACGATATTAGTCGAAAATGTCAACAAAATTGTGTTTTCCAGCCTCAATCTATATCGTTGCGATGGCTATACCACACAAAAAGCATCTTTCCTCCTGACTTAAGCAAGGAAGTTAGCTCTCCACGATATTATTCGAAAATGTGGACAAAATTGTATTTTCCAGCCATATTCTATACCATTGCAATGGCTATA
>NW_016952127.1:643-955 GCF_001483705.2 Eufriesea mexicana
ATATTAGTCGAAAATGTCAACAAAATTGTATTTTCCAGCCAGATTCTACAGCATTGCAATGGATATAGGACGCCAATTGAACCCTTCCTCCATATTTATGAGAGAAAGATAGCTCACCACGATATTAGCCGAAAATGCCAACAAAATTGGATTTTCCAGCCACAGAACCTTTCCTCCTTACTTATGCAAGAAGGATAGCTCTCAACGTTTTCAGTCGAAAATGTCAATAAAATTGTATTTGTCATACGGGTTCTATACCATTGCGATGGCTATAGCACGCCAAAAAGTTCTTTCCTCTTTACCTATGCAAGG
>NW_016952128.1:0-1081 GCF_001483705.2 Eufriesea mexicana
TGCCGCAACCACCATTGCTGGCCTCCGCAGAGTCGAGCATGGTGTAGTAGAGCACAGTAGTGCACAGAAAGCCACTGAACAACAGTGTACAGCACGGACGTCGCAGCTACACTTACCGAACTTAACCCCATCTAACGTAACGAAACGTAATCTAACTAAACCTAACGTGCCAAGACCAATATTGCTGGCATTCTTAGGGCCAAGCAGAATATAGTAGAGCACAGTAGAGCGTAGATATCCTCCGAATAGAAGTTTATAGCACGAAAGGCAAACATGACACGACCGAGCTTAGCCGAACGTAACCCAACCAAACAAAACATAGCTCGACCTAACGTGTCGAAACCTCTGTCGCGGTCCTCCCAAGAGACGAGCAGAAAATACTGGGGCGCAGTAGAGCGCAAAAATCCGCCGCATTGCAGTGTATAGCACAAAAGTCAAAGATAACCTGTTCCAACATAGCCAATCGTAACATAAACAAACGTATCCCTTCTCAACGTAACTTCCCGCAACCACTACTTCTGGCCTCCGCAAAGCCAACCAGATTATACTAGAGCATTGTAGAGCGCAGAGATCCAACATATTGCAGAGCATGGCGCAAGAGTGGAAGACATCCTAGGCTAACCTGAGGTACCTAATCAATCCAAACGTTGCCCAACACGAACTAACTAGGCGAGACCACAATTGCCGGCCTCCACAAAGAGACGCTGAATGTGCTAGAGCGCAGCAGGGCGCAGAAGTCCACCGCATTGCTGTAAATGGCATAAAAGTCGAAGACATCTGGGCCTAACCTGACCCAACCTGACCTAACCAAACCCAGCGTAACACAACAGAGCGTGCCGCTACCACTGTAGCCGGCCTCCCCTGAGTCGAGCAGATTATAGTTGAGTAACGTACAGAGCATAAGTCTACCGAATGTCAGTGTATAGCACAAAAGTGGAAGATATCCTAACCTTACCTGACTAAACCTAACCTAACCAAACGTAGCATAGCTCATCTCATCACAATTTTCCGCGACAGATGTTCTGGCATACCGGGAGGCAAGCAGAATATAGTAGAGAACAGTCGAGCGCAGATATCCAAC
>NW_016952129.1:0-528 GCF_001483705.2 Eufriesea mexicana
GGAGGCGAGCAATAGCGGTCGCGTCGGGACAGTTTGTGTTAGGTTATGTTTGGTTATGTGTGGCTAGGCTAAGTTTGGTTAGGATAGCTTTGCCATTCGTGCCATACACTGTCTCTCGGTGCATTTCTGTGATCTACTGTGCTGTACCGCTTTCTGCTTGGTTCAGAGGAAGCCAGAAGCAGTGGCTTCGGGAAGTTATGTTGAGCTATGCTACGTTCGGATATGATTGGTTAGGACGTGTTAGGTTGGGACATTTACGGCGTTTGTGCTGTACATTGCAATGCGGTGTATATCTGCGCTCTGCTATGCTGTAGTATATTCTGCTTGGCACTTGGGGGGCCAGCAATAGTGGTCTCGGCACGTTTGGTTGAGTCATGCTACGTTCGATATATTAAGTTTGGTGTGTTAGGGCAGTATAGTTTAGACTTTTGTGCTATACAATCATGTCAGAAAGAGTAGTCTCCTCACGTTTGTTTCTGTCAGTTTACGATCGTTTGACTAGGTTACGTAAAGCTCGGCCAGGTAAAT
>NW_016952130.1:0-606 GCF_001483705.2 Eufriesea mexicana
TATCCCGCCCAGACCTAGCAAAACGTAACATAACCAAACGTAAGCTTATCAAACCTAACGTGTATAGACCACCATTGCTCTCATCCCCATCGCCAAGCATAATATATTCGAGGAGAGTAGAGCGCAGATGTCCATCGAACGGCAGAGTGCATGCAGAAAAGTCAATGCTATTCTTACCTGACCCAAACTAACCTAACATTACGGAACGTAACGTGACTTAATCTAACCTGCCAGGATCAGTATTGCTGGCCTCCCCAGAGCCAAGCAGAACGTATTAGAGCACAGTAGAGCGCAGTAATCCACCGAGCAGCAGTGCGGAGCACAATAATCGAAGCTACACTCTCCTATCATCGCCAAACGTAACACAAACGAACGTAGACTAAATCAAACTAACGTGCCTGGACAAATATTACTGGCCCCTGCAGAGTCGAGCAGAGTATAGTAGAGCAGTGTGGAGCGTAGATATATGCCAAATAGCAGTTTATAGCACAAAAGTCAGAGCTACAATACAATAACTAGAGCAAACCTTATATAACAGAAAGCAACCTAACCTAGCCTAATGCGCCGTGACCACTATTGCTGGAAACCGTAGAGCCAAGCAGAATA
>NW_016952131.1:0-910 GCF_001483705.2 Eufriesea mexicana
CACTGCTATTCTCCGGATTTGTGCGATGCACTGTGTTCTAATATGCTCAGCTTAGCTCTGAGGGGGCCAGCAATAGTGGTCTCCTCACGTTACGTAGTGACAGGCTTCGTTCCGATACGTTATGAAAGGTCAGGTGAGGTTAGGATATCTTTGACTCCTATGCCTTACACTGCAACGCGGCTGATTTCTGCGCTGTACTGTGCTCTAGTATATTCGGGCTGGTTCCCTGGAAGTCAGCAATTGTCGTCTAGGCACGTTAGTTTATCTTAGGTAATGT
Source organism: Eufriesea mexicana (assembly GCF_001483705.2). Classification (NCBI taxonomy): domain Eukaryota; kingdom Metazoa; phylum Arthropoda; class Insecta; order Hymenoptera; family Apidae; genus Eufriesea; species Eufriesea mexicana. The sequence goes on from NW_016952131.1 coordinate 278, forward strand.
TTGGTTCTGTTTTGTTTTGTTAAGTAAGGACAGCATAGCTTTGACTTTTGTGCTGTACACTGCTGTTCGGTGGATTTCTGCACTCTACTGTGCTCCACTATACTCTGCTTGAATCTGAGGTGGCCGGCAATAGTTGTCGCTGCGCGTTTGTTTGTGATATGTTTCCTTCAGTTACGCTACGATTGGCGAAGTTAGGAGTGCCTAACTTCGCCTTTTGCGCTGTAAGCTGCTATTCGATGGAATCCTGCGCTCTCCTGTGTTCTAATATGTTTTGCTTGGCTCTGTGGATGGCAGCAATGGTGGTCTTGGAACATTATGTTGAGATAGGATACGTTTGGTTCTGTTATGTTGACTTCGGATAGGTTTAGGTAAGATAGTTTCGACTTTTCTGCTGTACACTGCAAGTCTGTGGATTTTTGCGCTCCACACACCTCTGATATGCTATGCTTGACGCTGTAGGGGCCTGCAATACTGGCCGCAACACGTTAGGTTGAGCTAGATTACGTATGGATAGGAAAGGTTGGGATTGCCCCGGCTAAGCTACCGCCGCGCTCATGCATCCAGGACGGTAAGTACATTCCGATCGTCCGGTGCCGCCGGCTGCTCAGCTTCTTCAGCCGAGCTAGTCAGGCG
>NW_016952132.1:0-956 GCF_001483705.2 Eufriesea mexicana
GAGGCGCGTTTGCTTGAGCTAGGTTTTGTTAGGCTAGGTTACAACACCTTCCACCTATGTGCTATAGCCTGCAACGCCGCGGGTGTCAGTAAACACCTGTGCAGCAGTGTATACAGCTTGGATCTGGGGATGTCAGCAATAGTGGAGATGGGAGGTTAGGTGGAGTCAGCCTACGCTCGGCTAAACTGTGTTTGGTTAGCGTAGGACGGGACAGCGTTGCCTTTTGTGCTATTCGCTGCTATTCGGTGGATTCCTGCGCACTACTGTAATCCAATATGCTCTGCTATGCTCTGGGGTGGCCAGAAGCATTGAGCGCAGCGCTTTAGGTAGAGTTATGTTACGTTCGGTTAGGTTAGACTTGTTTGAGTTAGGATACGATATCTTTGACTTTTGTATACTCTATAATGAGTTGCGGTCGATTTCAGTGCTCTACTGGTCTCTAGGATGCTCTGCTTGGCTCTGGGAGGCCATTAGTAGTAGTCTCGCAATGTTGGATTGAGATACGCTACGTTTGTGTATGTTATGTTAGCTAGGGTTAGTTACGGATTGCTTCGAATTTTCTGCTATAGACTGCGATTCTATTGATTTCTGACCTCCATCCACCTCTATCATGCTCTGCTGAGCCCCTTGGAGGCCAGCAATACTAGGCACGTCAGGCTGGGTTAGATTACGTTTGGCCGGGTTAGGTTGTTTTGGGTTAGATCATGGTAGCTTTGACTTTTGTGCTCAACACAGCTGTCATATGGACTCCTGGTCTCTACTGCGCCCTACCATATTCTGCATGCTCCTGGGGACGCCAGCAATTGTCGTCGCAGCACGTTACGTTGTGCTATGTTATGTTTGGTAAGTTTGCGTTAGGATAGGTTTGTACAGGTTATCCAGCATTTTTATGTTACACACTGCACTTGGGTGGATTTCTACGATCCACATTGCTCTACCCTAATCCGGTTGACTCT
>NW_016952133.1:0-1218 GCF_001483705.2 Eufriesea mexicana
ACAGATTCTGTGGAATTGCAATGGTTATTGCACGCCAAAAGAATCTTTCCCCCTTATTTATGCCGAAAGTTAGCTCACCAAGATATTAGTCGAAAATGTTAATAAAATTGAATTTTCCAAACAGATTCTATAGAATTGCAATGCCTATAGCACGCCAATAGAATCTTACCTCATTATTTATGCAAGAAAGTTAGCTCACTACGATATTAGTCGAAAAGGACAATGAAATTGAATTTTCGAGACAGATTCTAGAGGACTGCAATGGCAATAGCTCGCCAACAGAATCCTTTCTCCTTATTTATGCAAGAAAGAAAGCTCACCACGATATTAACCGAAAATGTAAATAAAATTGAATTTCCAGCCAGATTCTATAGCATCGCAATGGCGATAGCACGCCAATAGAATCTTTCCTCCTTACTTATGCAAGAAAGTAAGCTCACCACGATATTAGTCGAAAATGTCAATAAAATTGTACATTCCAGCCAGACTCTATAGCATTGCAATGGCTATAGCACGCCAATAGATTCTTACCTTATTATTTACGCAAGAAAGTTTGCACACCACGATATTAGTCGAAAATATCAATGAAGTAGACTTTTCGAGCCAGATTCTATAGCATTGCAATGGCTATAGCACTCCAATAGTATCTTTCCTCCTTGTCTTTTCAAGAAAGTCAGCTCACCACGATATTACTCGAAAATGTTATTAAAATTGCATTTCCCAGACAGATTCTATAGAATTGCAATGGCTAAAGCACGCCAATAGAATCTTACCTCCTTATTTATGCAAGAAAGTCAGCTCACGACGGTATTAGTCGAAAATGCCAATGAAATTGAATTTTCGAGCCAGATTCTGTAGCATTGCAATAGCTGAAGCACTCCAATAGGATCCATCCTGATTATTTATGCAAGAAAGTTGGCACACACTGATATTAGTCGAAAATGTCAATGGAGTAGAATTTTCGAGCCAGATTCTATAGCATTGCAACGGCTATGGCGCGCAAATAGAATCCGTCCTGCTTATTTATGCAAGAAAGGTAGCTCACCACGATATTAGTCGAAAATGTCAATAAAATTGGATTTTCAATCCAATCCAGATTCTAGAACACTGCAAAGGCTATAACGTGCCATTAGAATCCTTCCTCCTTATTTATGAAAGGATGTCAGCTCAACACGATATTAGTTGAAAGTGTCAATAAAATTGACTTTTGCATCAAGA
>NW_016952134.1:0-629 GCF_001483705.2 Eufriesea mexicana
ATGTATGGATGTATGTATGTATGGATGTCTATATGTATGGGTGTATGGATTGATGGTTGTATGGATAGATGGAGGTATGGTGGATGGATTTGTGGTTGTATGGATGCATGAATGTTGGAATGTATGGATGGATGGATGTATGTATGGATGGATGTTTGTATGGATGGATGTATGGATGTATGGATGTATGCATGTATGCATGTATGCATGTATGTATGTATGGATGTATGGATTCGAGAATGTATGTATGTATGCATGTATGGATGTATGGATGTATGGACGTATGGATGTACGAATGAACGGATGTAGGGATGAATGGATTTATGGATGGGAGGATGGATGTATGGATGTATAGATGTATATATGTATGGATGTATGTATGTATGGATGTACGAATGTATGGATGTACGAATGTATGGTTATACGGTTGTATGCATATACGGATGTATATCTGTATCGATGTATGGATGGGTGGATGGATGAGTGGATGGAATGTATGGATATAAGTATGGATGCATGTATGGTTGCATGGATGTATGGATGGATGCGATTATGGATGTGAGGACGTATGAATGTATGGATGTATGGCTGTCTGCATGTATGGGTATATGGATGGATGGATGTATCGA
>NW_016952135.1:0-582 GCF_001483705.2 Eufriesea mexicana
TATTAGCCGAAAATGTCAGTATCATTTTATTTTTCTTCCAGATTGTATAGCATTGAAATGCCTCTAGCACACCAAGCGAATATTTCCGCCTTATATATGTATGTAAGTTAGCTCACCGCGATATTAGTCGAAAATGTCAATGAAATTGTATTTTCCAGCCAGATACTATAGAAATACTATGGACGTAGCACGCCAATAGAATCTACCCTCCTTATTTTTACACAAAAGTTACCTCGCCAAGGTGTTTGTCGAAACTGTCAAATCAATAAAATTGACTTTTCCAAGAACAGTCTATAGCATTGCAATGCCTATAGCACGCCAATAGAAGCTTTCCTCCTTATTTACGTAAGAAAGTAAACTTCCCACGATATTTGTCGAAAATGTCAATAAAATTGAATTTTCCAGCCAGATTCTACAGCATTGCAATGGCTATAGCACGCCACAAGGATCTTTCCTCTTTACCTATGCATGGAAGTTAGCTCACCACGATATTATTCGATAATGTCATTAAAATTGATTTTTCCAGCCAGATTCTATAGCATTGCAAAGGATATAGCACGCCAATAGAAACTTCCCTCCTTA
>NW_016952136.1:0-223 GCF_001483705.2 Eufriesea mexicana
GCAAGTAGATGGCTGTAGTTGCCATTGGTTGAATACGTTAGGCGACCTATTCTCCAAGCTATGGCAGATTATAGATGTTGAATTGACTTATTCTCTGGCAAGTAGATGGCTGCACTTGCCATTGGATTGAAGGCGTTAGGCGGCCTACTCACGAAGCTACAACAGATTATAGATTTTGAATAGATCTATTCTCTGGCAAGTAGATGACTGTACTTGCCATTGG
>NW_016952137.1:0-1367 GCF_001483705.2 Eufriesea mexicana
TATGGATTTCGGTGCTCCCCTCACCTCTAACCTGTTTTGCTTGGCTCTGCGTATCATAGCAATTGTGGTCTCGTCACGTCAGTTTGAGTTTGGTTACGCTTTGATTAGGATAACATAGCTTTGACCCTTACGTTATGCACAGGTATTCCTTGTATTTCTGCGCTCTACTGTGCTCAAACTTTTTCTACCTGACTCTTGTGAGGCCAGCAATGGTGGCCTCGGCTCATTAGGTTGATTTACGTTAAGCTTGGTTTCGTTACGTTTGGTTACGTTACGACGGTATAGCACATGCCTTTGTATTATGCACTGATATTCGGAGGATATCTACGCTCTGCATTGCTCTAATGCGTTCTGCCATGCTCCGTGGAATCGAGCAATGTTACGCAACGTTTGGACAGGTTGGGGCAGGATTGCTTCGTCTTTTGTGCTTTACACTCATAGTGGGCGGATTTCCTCGCTCTGATGTTCCCTAGTATGTCCTGTTTGGTTCTGGGGTGTGCAGCAATGGCGGTCTCGACACGTTAGGTTGAGTTAGGCTATGTTTGGTTATGTTCCGTTGGTTTGGGTTAGGTCTGGTTAGCTTTGACTTTTTTGATATACACTGCGTTTCTACTGCGTTCTACTGTCCACTTATGTGTTCTGCTTGGCTCTGCGGAGGCCAGTAATTCTGCTCGCAGCACGTTAGGTTGAGACAGGGAACATTTGGCTAGGTTAGGTTAGGTTTGGTTAGGCTAGGTTAGGTTAGGTTAAGTTAGGTTAGATTAGGTAAGGTTAGGTTGGGTTAGGTTAGGTTATGTTAGGTTAGGCTGGGTTAGCTTACCTTAGGTTAGATTACGTAGCTTAACCTAACGCTACCTGGCCGATCGTAGCTTGACTGAGTTTCACATGCCGAGGTCACTATTGTTGGAGTTCGCATAGCAAAGCTGTAAGTATTAGAGCACTGTAGGGCGCAGAATTCCACCTAATATCGGACCATATCACTATTGTCAAAGCTATCTTCTCCTAGCCTACCCAATCGTAACATATACAAACGTAGCCTAACACAACCTAACGTGCCGAGGTTGATAATGCTGCCCACCCCAGGGTCATGCAGGACACAACAGTGCGCAGTAGAGCTCAGAAACCGACGTATATCAGTGTACAGCAGAAAAGTAAAAGCTCTCCGAACAATACTCAACCTAACCCAGCGCAATCGAACGTAACCTGATCAAATTTGAAGTGCCGAGACGACTATTGCTGGGCTTCCCAGAGACAAGCTGATGATAATAGTGCCCTCTAGGTCGCAGAAATTCACCTAGTAGCAAAATATAGCTCTAAAGACGAAGATAAACTCTCCTATCCTAGAGAACCGTAACATAACCAAACGT
>NW_016952138.1:0-6609 GCF_001483705.2 Eufriesea mexicana
TTTAGTAGTTATAAGCACTTGAACCACAAAAACCATGCTGTGCCAATACTTTTGTCCAGCACTTATATACGTATTATATTCTATGAATGCCTCCACACGTTTTTCATCTTGTATTTATAGAATTTTTTGAAAGTATTTTCAATAAAGGTGATCATAATGCTCATGTACTACATTTGGTAACTAATATATAATATATATTACTATATATTATATTTTATTATTAATTTCATTAATTTACATCGTTTTTGTAGTAGAAATTAAGCATTCTTTAACTTGTCATTTTCGTAGCAAAAACATATTTGTATTTGCTTCTTTGACATTAATAAACATAAGAGACGTCGTTTCATGTTCTACATCGATACTTTAGTACATGACTATTTCAAAGATGAAGTATCTCCCGCGCTAACAATGCATAGCTTGACAACAGCCGCCACCTTCTAGTCGATGCCGTAACGAACGTACCGGTAAAACATGGCGGAATATTTTCGCGCTTAAAAGTGAAGCTTTCTATCTCGACGAAGCATTTCGTGAAGTCGTGTTATTACTGATACATGTTTTAATTATTGTAACCAGTGAAATAGCTATTGAAAGATAATAATGTTCCGTATCAGATGTTATTTCGCAACATTAGAACAATAGGTTACGTTCGCAACATTGTCGGAGTATTTACCAGTGGAGCCACAAAACAAGTTAAAGGATTTGTGACAAATTTATCAAGATCAGGATATCTAACTGTGAACATGTGTTCCGTGGTAATATACCACATGTGGAAAGAAGTGAAGTTACATAGTGGAAAACGGCACATGGGCCAAATAAAGTGGCCTATGTGTGCAAATCGTGAAACATTAACACGTGTGGAATAAAGTGGTGTGAGTGGGATTCGTATGTTTATTCACACGTGAGGAATAAAATGGTGTGAGTGGGACTCGTATATTAGAGACAGCATAGGCACATGGCATCGATTATGGATTATAGGTTTCGATTGTCTATTAGGAAATTTGGTAAACATTGCTGACAATAGGCTGTATTTTAGTGGTTTTCGCAATTTTTCCTCGATTTTCACGATTCAATTGTAAAACAGAAACGGAAATACAAGTGATCATCAAAACGTGCTGTGAGGCTACACATTATCGCTTATATCATCTAAAACTCAATTGTAGATTCGAATTTTTCGGTTTATTAACTCTGAATAGGCCGTTGTCTACAAATGTCTTTTTGATATCGACATTCCTTTTCGAAATTTAGTGCCGAAAATGCAAGTGGCTGTGAAATCGTGCTGCGTAATAGACTTCTTTGGCTTCTATATCCGAAATTAGGCTTTTTGATTAGGTTTGTTCCATATATCCGCGTAGAGTGAATTCTTCTTTAACGGATTGATTATCTTTTCGGTTTCGGGCGTTCGTTTCCGAATAATAGTGGCGAAAGTGTCCGAGACTGTGAAATCGTGCTGCGCAATTGAATTTTTTCTTTTCTATCTTCGAAATTAGGCTTTTTGATTAGGTTTGTTTTATATATCCTTGTAGAGGAAATTCTTTCTTAACGGGATTGGATATTTTTTTTCGGTTTCGATCTTGCGTTTTCGAGAAATAGTGCAGAATGTGTCAGTGGCTGTCAGATCGTGATGCGCGATTTCCTTTTTTATCTTCTATTTTTGAAATTAGGCTTTTGGATTAGTTTTTTTCGTTATAACAGCGTAGAAATGAACAAGCACATGTAACCGTAGAAAAATGTTATACTCATGGAATTGCACCAGCATATAGGCATAGAGGTCAAGAGTTATATTTTGTACCGAGAAAAAATTGAAGTAGTAATACATATATGTAATTTATGATATGTATATTGAATTCTAGGTCGGCCAACAATATGACATACGACGTAGAAATGTTTGATGGTCAAACCAATATGCGTAAAAGGAAGATGGCTTGAGCAGACAAAGAAGAATATAATTAATTTGCGTTATGTTCTCTTGTAACAATAAGATATTGGGAATAGATTGACGTTGAAATGAATGTTGTGTGCCTGGTTTAAGTAAATATTGACATCAATGGTCAAAGTCAATGATCATCTTTAATGTGTTATATTTCAGAATGTTGGAGCTGGGGTATATAAAGAAGAGAGAGAGGTTCTAATGAAATCAGTGAGAACAGGAAACGCATATTATGCTGTATTGAGAAACAGGAAGAGGGCAATATATGTGTCAACAGAGAAGTATGTGTGGCACAGGCATGCAAATATGAGGATAATTGAAGAGATGGATCATGTACAATTGGTAATGGTTATGAAAGGTAATGATAAATTGAGTATAGGAGTCTAAATGTTGCTAAATGATAAATGTAGGAAAATAAATCTAAGCTCTTACATAGAGAAATGTTGTTGTCCTGCAATAATGTGTTATATTTCAGAATGATGGTGCTGAGGTATATAAAGGAAAGACAGAGATTCAAATGAAAGCAGTCAGAAGAGGAAACACATATTATATTAGGTCAAAGAAATGGAAAGGATCAACATATGTACCAACAGAAAAGGATGTGTGGCATCGACATACAAATATGAGGATCATTGAAGAGATGGAGAATGAACAATCGGTAATAGTTATAAAAGTTAAAAATAAATTGAATATTGAGTGTAAATGTTGTATTAAGGCACAAATATGTAAAAATATCTATAGGGACTTGGAAACTATAAAACAGGAATAATGGGGCTGTGGCACATAGAATTGATTGGGCCAGTGAGGCCAATGTTAAAAGGAGATAAAGGTATGTCGTATCTACTAATGATTATTCGAGAAAAGAACCATTTGGTTGACTGATGTATAAATGACTAAAGATTTAATATGAAATATTATTGATGATGGATTTTTTTGATTATAGGAGACATACAAACATGAGTAATATTTAGATGTAAGAGCCAGGTACTAAGGGTAAAGAAATAAGTATTAGTTAATAATATTTCAATGGATTGTATATCTGTTTTTAAAAATTTAACCGATATACAATATTTACTTTCTAAACTTCTATATAAATATATTAAATATTTTCTAATTCGAATTGCAATAATAAATAATAAACTCTAATAAATTTGATTTTAAAAATATTGTACATTAATAAAACCAATATATTTGTTATAACTAGGTTGTAATGAAAACAACTGTTCGTGATATTGAGTCAGAATTATGGGTCAAAGAAACTCCGAAGACATGTAGAAATTTCATACAATTATGTATGGATGGTTATTGGGATGACACTATATTTCATAGAATTATCAAAGGATTCATAACACATGGTGGTGATCCCACAGATATAGGAGAAGGTGGTAAAATATATGGAGAACCATTTAAAGTGAGACTACATTTAAAAGTAAAATGAATTCGTTTTTTATTCAAAAATAATTATTAGATATATGTGTTTCAGGAAGATTTTCGTACAAGATTACGTTTCTGTGGACGAGGTTTAATTGCTGGTGGCTATGTTAGAGAAAATGACAATGGTTTCCAATTCTTCTTTACTCTAGGTTCTACATTAGAATTTCACAATAAACATACAATCTTTTGTAAGGGTACTGAAGAAACTATATGTAACATGCTTAAACTTGAAGAAGCACTTGTAGATGAGGTAAATTTAATGTTTGCAAGAATATATATCAAGAATTCATATAAGTATAATATTTCTTACTTTTCTGTAGAATGATAAACCACTTTATCCTCCAAGATTGATAAAACCTACAATATTGAACAATCAATTTTCTGATATTATACCAAGAATAATAGTACAGGAATGTGAAGGAGTAAAGGAGAGTTCAGAAATTAAAACAGCAATGGTAAAGTAAAAGTCGTATATTTTAGCAGAATTTAGCCCCGATAGTATTATTCTTTAGAATGAAAAATTTTGTTACAGAGACTTCAATCTTTGCCATTTGGTGAAAAAGCATAGAAAAATGAAGAATAATCTGTGATATTAAATAAAAAGTTTAGTAGTAAGCGGAAATCAGCTCATGATCATTTAACAGATCCAAAATCAAGCTCACAACCAGCTGTCGAACCATCTGGACTTGCATATAAAAAAAGGAAAGGAAGGAAGTGGCGATTGGGAAAGTGACGACGAAGTAAAAACTCAAGAAAAATTAGAAGTTATAAAGAAAGAGAAAGTGTTAGTTTATTATTTGTATTACAACTAGTTTATAGAAAGTAGGACTTTTTATTGACAGTCTTATATTTATATTTTCAGAGTAATGAAGAGAAGGAGAAAAAATACATTGAGAGATACAAGAAAGGAACCGAAGAAAGTCCAAAATTATAAAATAGGTAATGTTGAAGATGATAAGGGTATAAAGGAAAATGAATAAGGAATAAAAAACTCCTTATGAGGTTTAGCACAAGAGGAAGCCGAGGAGATGCACAATAAGAGATATCCAACATTATTAGAATAACTCATGTATTCGAATAGAATCATTTATCATATATCTATGAATATTGCACACATATATATTGTCATTATAATGGTAATTATTACGTGATGTGAATTACGAAACATCTTTTTCTCGCAACGCTCCGTAATACGGACATCTACTCAGATTCTAATGTCTAGATGGCATTGTTTATTATGTCGTCAAAAATTAACATGTATATGTGAAACTTTCAAAATGAATAAAAAGTACTTTAACATATAACCACGGCAGTTTCATTTTCTTTTTACCAGGAACAAAAGCACGCATTTTGATCAATGACTTCATATTGAACGGGCTATTAAGGGAATAAAAAAAACGAAGAAAAATGTGCTATACTTATTTATGTCCTTTTATTGTTTTGTTTCTCCCGCCCAACGGGTCACGTGGTTTTTCATTCGGCAGTTTCGATCAGCGCCATCTATTGTTTGGCTCCAAATGCTCCAAAAGTGATAGGAATATAGGATAGGCAAGGAGGTCGTCGACGAGCTGGTCACGTGGTAGACAATGACAGAGAGGGGATAGAAAAGGATAGAATGGCTCCGGCAGTGAAGAATTATTAACTACTCAATTTCCGTAAACAATTTGTGAACTTTTATAATTTTTCTGTAAAGCTGGAACTTCAGGCTACATTCCCATATAATTTTCGTAAACAATTTAACTCTAAATTGTTAGTTATTAATTTTTGCTTTATGGCGTCTATGATTTCCTAACGGCGACCATCACGACCTACAGTGAATATATTTATTACTAAACGAAACTAGAAGGAGTGCATAGAAAATGGGAAAAGAATTGCAAGAAAACGCAGGAAGCATTGTTGTGTCCATGACAGTGTGCCTGCATCCAGCAAAAGAATGTAAGTTTTTGTAGTAACCTAACCTTAAGTTGTAATTAAATAGTGTAACATATAAGCCATTGTTTTTGTATCTTTTATTAGTGATAGCAGAGCCTGGTTGTAAAATGACAATATTCTGTTGAAGTGAATGGACACGTGCAACAGGATAAAAATATTGGACTCATGGAATATCACCAGCGTAGAGTCACTAGGTGCCACTAATTATTTTTTATGCGAAGAAAATATTGAAACAGTAATGCAAGTATGTAAGGTTTGATATGTCCATTTGATTTTAGGTTGGCTGGCCTTATAACATACAGGATAGACATATTTGATGGAGAAATGAAGATTGAGAAAAAGAAGGTGGATGTGGCAGATAAAAAGGGATTGAAATTAAATTAGGGGATGTTATCTTGTATCAACATGATATGGTGAAAGGTACGTTGTGATCCTGATCTGAATAAATATTGATATCAGTGGTCAAAGCCACTGACGAACGCTAATGTGTTAAGTTTCAGAAAGTTGGAGCTAAATTGTATATAAAGAAAAGGGAAAAGTTCAAGTGAAAGCGGTGAGAACAGGAAATACATATCATGTAAAATCAAGAAACAGAAAAGAGGCAGCATATCTATGAACAGAGAAAGATGTGTGACATCGATGATTGGGTCATGCAAATATGAGAACCATTGAAGAGATGGAGAATGAACAATTGGTAATAGTTATAAAAGTTAAAGATAAATTGAATATAGAGTGTATATACAGGATAGACATACTTGATGGAGAAATGAAGATTGAGAAAAAGAAGGTGGATGAATAATGGGGCTGTGGCACATGAAATTGATTGGGCCAGTGAAGCTAATGTTAAAAGGAGATAAAGGTATGTCTTATCTGTTGATGATTATTCGCGAAAAGAACCATTTGGTTGACTGATTTATAAATGACTGAAGATTTAATATGGAATATTGACGACGGATTTTTTTTATTATAGGAGACATACAAACATGAGTAATATTTAGATGCGAGAGCCAGTTACTAAGGGTAGAGAAATAAGTATTAGTTAATAATATTTCAATGTATTGTATATCTGTTTTTAAAAATTTAACCGATACACAATATTTACTTTCTAAATTTCTATATTAATATATTAAATATTTTCTAATTCGAATGGCAATAATAAATAATAAACTCTAATAAATTTGATTTTAAAAATATTGTACATTAATAAAACCAATATATTTGTTATAACTAGGTTGTAATGAAAACAACTGTTCGTGATATTGAGTCAGAATTATGGGTCAAAGAAACTCCGAAGACATGTAGAAATTTCATACAAT
>NW_016952139.1:0-664 GCF_001483705.2 Eufriesea mexicana
AACATAACGTGCAGCGACCACTGCCACTTGCCACCGCATTGCCAAGCAGAATGTAGTAGTGCAGAGTAGATCACAGAAATATACCGAATAACAGTGTGGAGCACGGAAGTCAAACATAGCCTAACCTAACTTAACCAAACGTAACCTAACCTATACAAACTTGCCTCGACCGATATTGCTCGCCTGCACAGAGCCGAGCAGAGTAGGGCAATATATAACGCAAAAATCCACCGGATGGCGGTGCATGCAACAGAAGTCAATGAAACCCTAACCGAGCTTTCCCAACCTAACCTGGCGAAACGTAGCCTAACTCAATGTAACCTGTCGAGACCACCATTGCTGGCCTCCCCAGGGCCAAGCAGAATATACTAGAGCACAGTGGAGCACAGAAGTCCGTCGCTTTGTAGTGCACAGCACAAAAGTGAAAGATACCCTAAACTAACTAGACATAACCTAACCTACCTAAACGTAGTGTAACCCAACATGGCGAGGCGAGAATATTGCTGGCCCTCACAGAGCCGGGCTGAGTATGTTATAGCACAGTAGAGTGCAGAATTCCCCCGAATAGCAGCGTATAGCACACGTGTCTAAGATAATCTGTCCTAACCTACCAAACGTAACATAACCAAACGCGATGTAACCCAGCCTAACGTGCAGGGACCAC
>NW_016952140.1:0-682 GCF_001483705.2 Eufriesea mexicana
GATCGCCTAACGCCTTCAATCCAATGGCAAGTACAGCCGTCTTCTTGCCAGAGAAGAGGCCTATTGTAAATCTATAGTCTGTTATGGCTTGGTGAATAGATCGCCTAACGCCTCCAATTAAATGGCAAGTACAGCCATCTACATACCAGAGAATAGGTCTATTCAAAATCCATAACATGTTGGAGCTTGGTGAATAGATCGCCTAACGCCTCCAATTAAATGGCAAGTACAGCCATCTACATACCAGAGAATAGGTCTATTCAAAATCCATAACATGTTGGAGCTTGGTGAATAGATCGCCTAACGCCTCCAATTAAATGGCAAGTACAGCCATCTACATACCAGAGAATAGGTCTATTCAAAATCAATAATCTGATATAGCATGCTGAATGGATCGCCTATCGCCTTCAACCCAATCGTAAGTACAGGCATCTTCTTGGCAGAGAAGAGGTCTATTGAAAATCTATAGTCTGTTATAGCTTATCTTCAACCCAATCGTAAGTACAGGCATCTTCTTGGCAGAGATGAGGTCTATTGAAAATCTATAGTCTGTTATAGCTTGGTGAATAGATCGCCTAACGTATTGAATCCAGTGGCAGGTACAGCCACCTTCTTGCCAGAGCATAGGTCTATCCAAAATCTACAACCTGTTATAGCTTGGTGAACAGATCGCCTATCGCCT
>NW_016952141.1:0-252 GCF_001483705.2 Eufriesea mexicana
TGAATGTATGTATGGATGGATGGATGGATGTTTGTATGGATGCTTTAACGGACGTATCTATGGGTGCATGTATGGGCGGGCGTATGTGTGTATGCGAGGATGTATGGATGTATGTATGGAATATGTATGGATGTACGTATGGAAGAATGAGTGCATAGATGGATTGATTTGTGGATGTATGCATGTGTGGATGCATGGATGTATGGATGGATGGATGTATGGATGGATGGATGTATGGATGGATGGATGTAT
>NW_016952141.1:288-554 GCF_001483705.2 Eufriesea mexicana
GATGTGTGGGTGGACGAATGGATGGGTGAATGGACGGAAGAATGGATGTATGTATGGATGCTTGTATGGATGAATGTATGGATGGATGTATGGATGGATGCATGCATGGATGTGTGTATGGATGCATTTACGGATGTGTCTATGGATGTATGTATGTATGAGTGTATTGGGTTATGGATGGATATATGGACGTATGTATGTGAGGATGAATGCATGTATGGATGTATGGATGTATGGATGTATGGACGTAATGATGTACGAATTTA
>NW_016952142.1:0-591 GCF_001483705.2 Eufriesea mexicana
CAGGCTAGCTTCAACTATTGTGCTATGCTCTGCGATTGCATGAATTCCTGCGCTCTACTCGCCCCTAATACGCGCTGCTTGACTCTGGGACGTGGAGCAATTTTATTCTCGGCGCATTAGGCTGAGCTACGATGCTTTCGGTTATGCTACGTTTGACGTGGAGCAATTTCATTCTCGGCGCATTAGGCTGAGCTACGATGCTTTCGGTTATGCTACGTTTGGCTAGATTACGATAGGGTAGCTTAGACTTTTCTGCTGTACACTGCTGTTCAGTGGATTGCCGCTGTCTGCATTGCTCTACTATACTCTGCTCGACTTTCGGGAGGCCTGCAATGGTGGTCGCGGCCCGTTAGGTTTAGTTAGGTTACGTTTGGGTATGTTACGATTTGTTTGGTTAGGAGAGGATAGCTTTGATATATGTGCTATACACTGCTATTCGGTGGATTTCTGCGCGCCACTCTGATCTGATATGTTCGCCTTGGCTCTGGGAAAGACTGTAATATTGCTCTTGTCACTTTATGCTGTGTAATGCTATGTTTGTTTGGGTTAGGCTGGGTCAGGTTAGGATAGGATATCCTTGACTTTTCTGCT
>NW_016952143.1:0-578 GCF_001483705.2 Eufriesea mexicana
AGCAGTCGTTGGATTAATCAGTTCAGTGATAATTTAACACAATTGCAATTCTAGAATTCCAATGGGCTGACCCATTACCCGCCGAGACATTAGCAATTGACGGGAGAGTACCCAGTGCGTGCATCATCACATTACTTTAGCCGCTGCAGGAATTTGTTCACAAATAATGCCAGTTTATCGACAAAGCAAGAATAATCCATGCATAGTACGGATAGGGCTCGAGATATTGAAAATTGACGAAACAGTACTGTATACAGACATCATCGTACTTCTTTAGCCGTTGGATTAAGTCCTCCACTGAAAATTTAAATTTAACTGCAATTTTATATTAATCAATGTATAGTACGGTTATGGCTACAGGTATTTACAACTGACAGTACGGTCAACACTACATCCGTCAACAAACCTCAGGTGCCGTTGTATCAAAAGGTTCAAGGACTATTTACATTATATAGCAATTCTAGAAACAAAATATAGATGAGATATAGCTGGAAATATTAGCGTTTAACATAAGGGTATTGAGAACGGCCATCGTCGCAGTACTGCAACCGTTGGAACAACCGGTTCACTGATGACCT
>NW_016952144.1:0-754 GCF_001483705.2 Eufriesea mexicana
ACAGGTCAGGTCAGGTAAGGCTGGTTAAAGTCAGGACAGTTCAGGTCAGTTCAGGTAAGGTCAATCCAGGTCAGTTCAGGTCAGGCCAGGTCAGGCCATGTCTGGTCAGGTCAGGTCAGGTCAGATCAGTCTGGTCAGGTCAGGTCAGGTCAGGTCTGGTCAGGATAGGTCAGGTCACGTCATATGAGTCCGGTCAGCTCAGGTCAGCTCATGTCAGGTCAGGTTAGGTCAGGTCTGATCAGGACAGTCCAGGTAAGGCCGGTTAATGTCAGGACAGGTCAGGTCTGGTCAGGTAAGGTCAGCTCTGGTCAGTGCAGGTTAGGCCAGGTCAGGCCAGGTCAGGTCACCCCAGGTCATGTCAGGTCAAGTTAGATCAATGTCAGGTCAGGTCAGGTCATGTCACGTCAGGCCTGGTCAGGTCAGGTCAGTCACGTCAGGTCAGGTCAGTCAAGACAGGTCAGGTCAGGTAAGGCCGGTTAAAGTCAGGAAAGGTCACTTCAGGTCAGGTCAGGTCAGCTCAGGTCAGATCGGTCAGGTCAGGTAAGGTCAGGTCAGGTCAGGTCAGGTCAGGTCAGATCAGGTCAGGTGAGGTCAGGTCATGTCAGGTCAGGTCAGGTCCGGTAAGGTCAGGCCAGACCAGATCAGGACAGATCAGGTCAGTTCAGGTATGGCCGGTTAAAGTCAGGACATTTCAGGTCGGGTCAGGTAATGTCAGGTCAGGTAAGGTCAGCTCAGGCCAGGTCAGGTCAGGTCA
>NW_016952145.1:0-665 GCF_001483705.2 Eufriesea mexicana
GTCATTGGATTGAAGGCGTTTGGCGATCTATTCACCAAGCTATGGCAGCTTATAGGTTTTGAACAGACTTGTTCTCAGGCTAGTAGATGGCTGTACATGCCATTGGTTGCAGACGTTATGCGATCTATTCACCAAGCTATAACAGGTTATAGATTTTGAATAGACCTATTCTCTGGCAAGTAGATGGCTGTACTTGCCATTGGATTGAAGGAGCTAGGCCATCTATTCACCATGCTATAGCATGTTATAGATTTTGAATGGACATATTTTCTGGCCAGTGGATGTCCGTACTTGCCATTGGATTGAAGGCGGTTGGCGATCTATTCGCCAAGCTATAACAGATTATAGATTTTGAATAGACCGATTCTCTTGCAAGTAGGTGGCTGTCCTTGCCATTGGATTGAACGCGTTAGGCGGTCTGTTCACCAAGCTATAACATGTTATAGATTTTGAATAGACCTATTCTCTGGCAAGTATATGGCTGCACTTGCCATTGGATTGAAGGCGGTTGGCGATATATTCACCAAGCTATAACAGATTATAGATCCTGAATAGGCCTATTCTCTGGCAAGTATATGGCTGCACTTGCCATTGGATTGAATGCGTTAGGCGATCTTTTCACCAAGCTATAACAGGTTATTGATTTTGAATAGACCTATTCTCTG
>NW_016952146.1:0-290 GCF_001483705.2 Eufriesea mexicana
TTCCTTAATTATTTATGAAAGTTAGCTCGCCACGATATTAGTCGAAAATGTCAATAAAATTGATTCTTCCAGCCAGCTTCTATAGCATTGCAGTGGCTATAGCACGCCGATAGGGTATTTCTTCCTTATTTATGCAAGAAACTTTGCTCACCACGATATTAGTCGAAAATGTCAATAAAATTGAATTTTCCAGCCGTATTCTATAGCATCGCAATGACAATAGCGCGACAATAGAATCTTTCCTCCTTATATATACAAGAAAGTTTGGTCACCACAATATTTCCCGAAAA
>NW_016952147.1:0-614 GCF_001483705.2 Eufriesea mexicana
CTGGAAAATACAATTTTATTGACATTTTCGACTAATTTCGTGGTGAGCAAACTTCCTTGCATATATAAGGAGGAAACATGATTTTTGAGTGCTATAGCCATTGCAATGGTATAGAATGTGGCTGGAAAATACAATTTTATTGACATTTTCGACTAATATCGTTGTGAGCAAATATCGTTGTGAGCTAACTCCCTTGCGTAAGTAAGGAGGAAACATACTGTTGGCGTGCTCTAGTCATTGCAAAGCTATAGAATCTGGAAGGGAAATTCAAATTTATTGTCATTTTCCACTAATATCATGGTGAGCTATTTTTCATTCCTAAATAGGGAGGAAGGAATCAATTGGCGTGCTATATCCATTGCTATGCTGTAGAATCTGGCTGGGAAATCCAATTTTATCGACATTTTCGGCTAACACCGCTGAGAGCTAACTTTCATGCGTAAATAAGGAGGAAAGGTTATATTGGCGTGCTGTAGGCATTGCAAAGCTATAGAATCTTCCTGGAAAATTCAATTTTATTGACATTTTCGTCTCATATCGTGGTGAGCCAACTTTATTTTATAAATACGGAGGAAAGATTCAATTGGCGTGCTATAGCCGTCGCGATGCTATAG
>NW_016952148.1:0-508 GCF_001483705.2 Eufriesea mexicana
AACAGCATTCATTTCTTTACCTGGCAGACGACAAATATGCAAAGGTACGCCTTTACAACGCAAGAATAAAATTTCAGAAATTAACCACTGAAATTGAGCGATTTATTAATTTTTCTCGAAATGAACAGGAGAGTGCATGGAAAATGAGAAAATATTGCAAACAAACGTCGGAAGCATTGTTGTGTCCATGCAGGTGTGCCTGCATCACGATAAGAATGTAAGTATTTGTATTAATATAACCTTAACATAACATAACATAACTCAGTTGTAAACACATGGTGTAAGATATAAAGCATTGCTTTTCCATCTTTCATTAGTGATAGCAGAGCCCGGTTGTTAGGAGACAATATTCTATTGAAGTAAACAAGCAGGCACGTGCAACAATAGAAATATATTGGACTCATGGAATATCGTCAGCGTCGATGCCAAGAATTATACTTTACATCAAGAAAAAATTGAAGCAGCAATACAAATATGTAAAGTATATGTCTATTGGATTGTAGATTGA
>NW_016952149.1:0-871 GCF_001483705.2 Eufriesea mexicana
ACGTAAATTTATAATACAAGTGGAAAAATTATTGAATTATAGGCTATTACTAGTATATATAACATATTTGCGTGAAAATTTAGCTATAATTAGCAAAATCTTAATAAATTGCCACATTTATTGTTAATAACAAATATTTTGCAACGTATATTAACGATAAAAGTAAAAAAAGTTAATAAATTATTAGCTCCTACTTAAACAAGCGACGTATTTGTGTTAAAATGTATTCGTAACTTACAATAAGTTATAAATTAATAAATTTATTGTTAATAGCAAATTAAAATTATTGACAACAAATAGTTTGCAACGTATATTAACGATAAAAGTCAAAAAAGTTAATAAATTATCAGCTACTACTTAAACAAACAACGTATTTGTGTTAAAATGTATTCATAACCTACAAAAAGTTAATAAATTAATAAATTTATTGTAAATAACAAATATTTTGCAACGTACATTAACGATAAATATAAAAAGAATTTATCAATTATTAGCTACTACTTAAACAAACAACGTATTCGTGTTAAAATGTATCCATAACTTACAAAAAGTTAATAAATCATTAAATTTATTGCTAATAACAAATTAAAATTGTTGAGAACAAATAGTTTGCAAAGTATATTAACGATAAAAGTCAAAAAAGTTAATAAATTATTAGTTATTACAGCGGAAAAGTAACTTTTAAAGGAATCGGTAAAGTTCGGAAATTTTCGCCGATCTTCGGTCGGCCGCCGCTATATAAGGGGCCCGCGTGAAGGCTCGAACCAGTTGTTGGTTCGACTTCGGAAGGTGCGCATTAATATTTTTTCTTTCTGTTTCAGGCTTTAATTATCATTCTTCTTTCAGATTCTATTTCTTTTATTCTAGCTTT
>NW_016952150.1:0-1378 GCF_001483705.2 Eufriesea mexicana
CGACGTAGCGTGCCGTGACCACTATTTCAGGCCTCTCTAGGGTCTAGCAGATTAGAGTAGAGCGCAGTGGGGGGCTGGAGTCCACCGAATAGCAATGTACAGCACAGAAGCCAAGCTATGCTCTCCTAACCTAAGCAAACGTAACATAACCAAACGCAACGTAACTACGACTAACGTTCCGAGTCCACTGTTGCTGGACCACCCAGAGCAAAGCAGGGTATACTAGAACAAAGTAGGGCGCAGAAAACCAGCAGATGGCAGTGTCTAGCACAAGAGTCAACGATATCCAAACATAACCTGACCTAATCTGTCCTAACCAAACGTAGAATAACTAAACGCATCGAGCCGAGACCTATATTGGTGGCTTCCCCAGAAAAGCAGGACATTTTAGAGCACAATAGAGCGCCGATATCAACCGAAAAGCAGTGTACAGCACAAAAGTCAAAGCTATTCATGCTTAACACAAACTAACATAACCTAACCAAACGTAGACCAGCTGTAAATATCGTGCCGAGACAACTATTACTGGCTTTCCAGATTCGAGCAGAGTACAGTAGAGCAATGTATAGCGTAGATATCCTCCAAATAGCGGTGTATAGCACAAAAGTCACAGCTACCCGAACCAATCCTATCCAACCATGACATTATCGAACGCAGCCTAACAAAGCCTATCGTACATTGACCTCTAGTGCTGGCCTCCCCAGAGACGAGCAGAGTATTGTACAGCTGAGTAGAGCGCAGAGAGCTACCAAATAGCGACGTATAGCACAAAAGTTGAAGACACGCCGATCTAATCAAGCGTAGAATAACTGAGCCTAACGAGCCGCGACCAGTACTGCTGGCTTCCGTAGGGCCAAGCAGAACATACTAGAACGCAGTAGAGCGTAGAAATCCACCGAATAACTGTGTACACCACGAAAGTCAAATCTACAAAAACCAATCCCAAGCTAACATAACGCAACCAAACGTACCCTAACCGAACCTATCCGGCCGAGACTACTATTGCTGGCCTCACCAGGGACGAGCAGAATACACTAGAGCACAGTGGACTGCAGCTATCCGCCGCAATGGATTATAAAGCAGAACAGTAGAATATATCCCAACTTGACGTAGCATAACCTATCCCAACCAAGCGTGACCAGTCCCAATCTAACGTGACTATCAAACTATTGCCGGCCTCTCCATCGCCAAGCAGGGCATACTAGAGGAGAGTAGAACGCAGTTGTCCATATGTTGGCATTGTATGGTACGAAAGTGAAATATATACCAACCTATCCCAATCAAACCTAACCTAACCAAACGTAAGCTAACCGAACTTTATGCGCCGCGGCCAATGTTTCTGGTATTCCCAGGGCAAACCATGGGATGCTAGATCGCA
>NW_016952151.1:0-1481 GCF_001483705.2 Eufriesea mexicana
GACCACTACTGCTGGACACAACAGAGCCAAGCAGAACACATTAGCGGAGAGTAGAACGCAGAATTTCACAGAACCGCAGTGTACATCAGAGAGGTCATAGCTGCTCAA
Organism: Eufriesea mexicana; assembly: GCF_001483705.2. Lineage (NCBI taxonomy): Eukaryota > Metazoa > Arthropoda > Insecta > Hymenoptera > Apidae > Eufriesea > Eufriesea mexicana. The sequence continues at coordinate 109 of NW_016952151.1, forward strand.
ACGTACCACAAACCAACGAGATATGTCCAAGCAGAGCCAAACTAAAACTAACGTGCCGAGACCGCTATTGCTACCCATCCCAGATCCAAGCATGACGTACTAGAGCACAATAGAGCGCAGAAATTTACCCAGCAGCAGTGCACTGCACAGAAGTTAAATCTACACATACCAAGCGTAGCCTAATCCATCCCAACAGAAAGTATGTTATGCCATCGTAACGTGAAGAGACCAAAGTTGCTGTCCTTGCTTGGGCCAAGATGGGAATATCAGGTTTCTGTAGGGAGCAGAAACCCACCTAATACCAAACTATAGCACCAGTGTCGAAGCCATCCTCTCAAAACCTAAAGAATCGTGACATACACAAGCGTACCCTAACCTAACCTAACGTGCTTCGACCACTATTACTGGCAACTCCAGAGCCTTGTAGGACATACTAGGGCACAGTAGAACTAGGGCACAGTAGAACGCAGAAGTCCACCGAATTGCAGCGTATAACACAAAGGTTGAAGCTATCCTAGCAAACTTATCGCGACATAACCTAACCGAACGTAACCTGACAAAATATGACGTGCCACGGACACTATTGCTGGCCTCCCCAGAGCCAAGCAGAGCACACTAGGGGAGAGTAGAACGCAGAAATCCATAGGATCGCAGTGTATATCAGAAAAGTCAACCCTACCTCAGCCTAACCCAAACAAACAGATCATAAGCAAACATAGCCTTACTCGACCTAGCGTGCGGAAAACGCCATTGTTGCATTCCCAGGATCCAGGCAGGTCATACTAAAGGACAGAAGAGCGCAGAAATCACCCGAACTGCAGTGTACAGGACAAAGTTAAAGCTATCGCAGCCAAACTTGGCATGACCCATCTGAAGCGAACGTAACATGACTCAAGGTAACGTGCGCAAGACGCTATTACAGGCCCTGACAGAGCCGGCTGATTATTCTGGAGCGCTGTAGGGCGCAGATAACCACCTAATAGCAGACTACAGCTAAAGTCAAGGCTATCCTTTCCTAACCTAACCAATCGTTACGTAACCGAGTGTAACCTAACTCAACCTAACATGCCACGAACAATATTGATGGCCTCCCCAGAACCAAGCCGGACACATTAGAGGAGAGTAGAACGCAGATGCCCATAGCATCACTTGTATACCAGAAAAGTAAGTACTCCCTAATCCCAACTCAGACCAACAGGAAATAACCGAACATTGCTTAACGCAACCTAACGTGCCGAGACCACTACTGCTGTCGCGCACAGAGTCAAGCAATGCACATTAGTGGAGAGTAGAGCGCAGGTATCCTTAGAATCGCAGTGTGTATAAGATAAGACAGTGCTACCCAAACCTAAGCAAAACCAACGGAACATAGC
>NW_016952152.1:0-1504 GCF_001483705.2 Eufriesea mexicana
TAATTAATTTAATAATTAATTTTATTAATTTATAAGTTTTTTTATAGTGGAAAATAAGTACTTATTAATTTATTATTTTCATAACAGAAACATATTTAAATTTGCAACATTGTTATTAATAAATATAAGACATCGTCTGCTATTCGACATCGATACTTTAGTACATGGCTATCTCAGACACGAAGCATCTTCCCGCGAAAACAAGCATAGCCTGTCCAATCGCAGCCCACTTCTAGTCGATGCCAATCCATCGTGCCGGTAACACATGGACAAATGTTTACGCGCGTGAAAGTAAAAGTTTCAGTGTCGGAACAATACGTTTCGTAAAGTAGTGCCATCATTGATAGTGTTTTAATTACTGCAACTGGCGAAATTAATATTCAACAACGATAAAGTGCAGTATCAGCTATTCTTCGGAACATTGAACAACTTTATTAACATCTTCGTGATATTTACGAAAGGAACACAACAAAAGTTTAAGAAATCGAGAGAATTTTACCAAGAGCAGGATAACTAACTATGGACATATGTTCGGTAGTAATATAACACATGTGGGAAAAAAGTGAAGTTACATAGTGCAAATTGTCTACCGACACATGTGCAACATGAATTAGTGTAAGTGCGAATCATATAATAGAGCAGAATAGTCACGTGTCATGGATTATAGATTCCAGAACTCGATTGTTCACAGGGATAATAGTTAACATTACTCGGCACAGGTAGTTTCTTCCTATTCTTTCTTCGACTTCGACGGTACATATGTGAAATAAAGTGTAGCAAATGCATGTGTGTATCAAATTGTGCTGTGTGTTACGCGTTACCGTTATTGTTTATATATTGGAAATTTCGGTCTTGCATTGCCATATTACGATATCATTCGTTAGAATAGAATGTTTCCTGATCAGTAAGCCAATTTCTTTCCGATTTGGACCGTTCATTTTCGAAGTGTAGTGACGGAAGTGTGAGTGCGTGTAAAATCGAATTACCCCGTTACATTTCTTTGCTTAGATAGATGAAATTCCTGCTAAGTATTAGAATGTTTCGTTATGAATAACCACAGTAGACTCTTATTTAATCGGCAGACTTATCTATTCCCGCTTATCGCCGTTTCTTTTCCAAATAGAGTGCCGAAAGTGAAAGGGCGTGGCAGGTCGTACTGCGTCATTATCTCTCGTGGCTTAGCCCTTTGAAACTTCGATTTTTGATTTAGATTTTTCATTATCACTCGATAGAACGGGCTCTTCTTTAATAGAATCAGTGGTTTATTTTTGATTTTCCCCCTTTTTTTTTTCTAAATACAGTGCCGAAAGTGGTAGGGCGTGGCAGGTCGTACTGCGTCGTTGTATCTCGTGGCTTAACTCTTTGAAACTTCGATTTTTGATTAGGTTTCTTCATTATCACTCGATAGAACAGATCGTTCCCTAATTAGTTAGCCGATTGTTTTCCGGAAATGAGAAAAAGATTGCAGAGGAACGTCGAAAGCATTTTTGTGTCCATGGAGGTG
>NW_016952153.1:0-557 GCF_001483705.2 Eufriesea mexicana
CTGCTTATGCTACGATTGGTTAGGTTAGCAGAGGGTAGCTCTGACTGTTGTGCTATACATCGCCATTTGGAGGACTTCTGCGAACTACACTGCCCTACTGTTCTCTGCTAGACCATGGGAACGTTAGTAATGGTGTTCTCGGCAGAATAGGTAAAGCTAGATGGCGATTGGTTACGTTTCGTTTGAATAGGTTGGGACGGCAGAGCCTTGACATTTATGATGTACACTGCCTTTCGGTCAATATCTGTGCACTTCACAGCTGTACTCGCATCCGCTTGAATCGGATGAGGCCAGCAAAAGCGGTCGTGGCAGGTTGGGTTGAGATAGGTTACATTTGGTTAGGTTAGGTAAGGCTAAATTTGGTCAGGACGTCTTTTACTTTTGTGCTATACACTGCTATTCGGTGGATTCCTGCGCACCCCTCTGCTCCAATCTACTCTGCTTGACTCTGGGGAGTCCAGCGATAGTATTCTCGGCTTATATGTTAAGCTAGGCTACGTTCGGTTAGGTTAGGTTAAGGGAGGTTCGGTTAAGATATATTTGACTTTCGTGCTACA
>NW_016952154.1:0-694 GCF_001483705.2 Eufriesea mexicana
AGTTTGATAAATAGATCACCTAACGTTCTCAATCCAATGGTAGGTATAGCCATCTACCTACCATGGGATAAGTCTATTCAAAGTCTATAACCTGCTATAGTTTCATGAATAGATCATCTAACGTTCTCAATTCAATGGTAAATATAGCCTTCTACTTACCATAGAATAAGTCTATTCAAAACCTATAACCTGCAATAGTTTGATGAATAGATCACCTAACGTTCTCAATCCAATGGTAGGTATAGCCATCTACTTAACATAGAATAAGTCTATTAAAAATTCATAACCTGTCATAACTCGATGAATAGATCACCTAACGTTCTCAATCCAATTCTAGCTATAGCCATCTACTTACCATGGAAAAAGTCTATTAAAAATTCATAACCTGTTATAACTCGGTGAGTATATCATCTAACGTCCTCAATCCAATGGTAGGTATAGCCATCTACTTAACATAGAATAAGTCTATTAAAAATTCATAACCTGTCATAACTCGATGAATAGATCACCTAACGTTCTCAATCCAATGGTAGGTATAGCCATCTACTTAATATAGAATAAGTCTAATAAAAATTCATAACCTGTCATAACTCGACGAATAGATTACCTAACGTTCTCAATCCAGTGGTACGTACAGCCATCTACTTCCCATAGAATAGGTCTATTCAAAATCTATAACCTGCTATAGTTTGAT
>NW_016952155.1:0-402 GCF_001483705.2 Eufriesea mexicana
ACTAATATCGTGGTGAGCTAACCTTCTTCCATAAACAGGGAGGAAAGATTATATTGGCAAGCTTTGACCATTGGAATGTTATAGAATCTGGCTGGAATGTTCCATTTTATTGACATTTTCGACTAATATCGTGGTGCGCTTGATTCCTTGCATGAGTGTGGAGGAAAGCTACCTTTGGCGTGCTATAGCCATTGCAATGCTGTAGAATCAGGCCGGAAATTTCAATTTCATTGTCATTTTCGACTAACATCGTGGTGAGTTAACTTTCTTGCATAAATAAGGAGGAAGATACTTCTGGATGGCTATGGCCATTGCAATGCAGTAGAATCTGGCCGGAATGATCAATTTTATTGACATTTTCGACTAACGTGGTGAGCTAACATTCTTGCATAAACATGGAGG
>NW_016952156.1:0-768 GCF_001483705.2 Eufriesea mexicana
GGCTGGATAGTACAATTTTGTTGACATTTTCTACTATTATCGTGGTGAGCTAACTTCCTTGCAAAAGTAAAGAGGATTGATCCTTTTGGCATGCTATAGCCATTGCAATGATATTGAATGGGGTTGGAAAATTCAATTTTCATCTCATTTTTGACTAATATCGCGGTGAGCTAACTTTCTTGCATAAATAAGGATGAAAGATTCAATTTGCGCGATGTAGCCGTTGCAATGCTATAGAATCTGGCTGGAAAATACAATGTTATTGACATCTTAGACGAATATCGTGATGAGCTACCGTCCATGCATAAATAAGGTTGAAAGGATCTATTGAATTCTATTGGCGTCCTATTGCCATTGCAATGCTATAGAATCTGGATGGGAAATTCAATATTATTGACATTTTCGACTAATACCGTGGTGAGCTACCTTTTTTGCATAAATAAGGAGGGTAGATGTTATTGGCGTGCTATAGCCATTGCATTTCTGTAGTATCTCGATGGGAAATTCAATTTCATTCACATTTTCGAATAATATGTTGGTGAACTAACTTTCTTGCATAACTAAGGAGGAAAGATACTAATGAAGTGCTATGGCAATTGCAATGCGCTGGAATCTGGCTGGAAAATTCAATTTTACTGACATCTTCGACTAATATCGTAGTGAGCTACCTTTCTTGCGTGAATAAGGAGGAAAGGCTCTATTGGGGTGCTATAGCCATTGCAATGCTCTGGAATCTGTCTGGAAAATTCAATTTTATTGACATTTTCG
>NW_016952157.1:0-2171 GCF_001483705.2 Eufriesea mexicana
TTTTATTGACATTTTCGGACAATATCGTGGTGAGCTGACCTCCTTGCATATATAAGGTGGAAGGATACTATTGGCGTGCTATTGCCACTGCAGTGCTATATAATCTGGCTGGAAAATTCAGTTTTGTCGACATTTTCGCGCAATATCGTGGTGAGCTGAGCTCCTTGCATAGATAAGGAGGAAAGATTCTATTTGCGCGCAATACCCGTTGCAGTGCTATAGAAATTGGCTGGAAAATTCAATTTTATTGAAATTTTCGTTTAATATCGTAGTGAGGTAACTTTCTTGCTTAAATAAGTAGGAAAGATTCTATTGTCGTGCTATTTCCATTGCAATGCTACAGAAATGCTACAGAATCTGACGGGAAAATTTAATTTTATTGACATTTTCGGCTAATATCGCGGTGAGCTAACCTCCTTGCATAAATAAGGAGGAAGGATTCTATTTGCGCGCAATACCCGTTGGAGTGCTATAGAAACTGCCTGGAAAAACCAATTTTATTGACATTTTCGAATGATATCGTGGTGAGATATCTTTGTTGCGTAAATAAGGTGGAAAAATTCCGTTGGCGTGCTATTTCCATTGCAATGCTACAGAATCTGACGGGAAAATTTAATTTTATTGACATTTTCGGCTAATATCGCGGTGAGCTAACCTCCTTGCATAAATAAGGAGGAAGGATTATATTTGCGCGCAATACCCGTTGCAGTGCTATAGAAACTGGCTGGGAAAACCAATTTCATTGACATTTTCGACTAATATCGGGGTGAGCTAACTTTCTTACATAAATAAGGAGGAAAGATTCTATTGGCATGCTATAGCCACTGCAATGACATATTATCTGGATGGAAAATCCGATTTTACTAACATTTTCTACTAATACCGTGGTGAGCTATCTTTCTTGCATAAATAAGCAGGAAAGATTCTATTGTCGTGCTATAGCCATTGCAATGCTATAGAATCATGCTGGATAATTAAATTTTATTGGCATTTTCAACTAATATCGTGGTGAGCTTACTTTCTTGCATAGATAAGGAGGAAAGATCCTATTGGCGTGATATAGCCATTGCAATGCTATGGAATCTGCATGGGAAATGCAGTTTTATTCACATATACGACTATTGCCGTGGTGTGCTAACTTTCTTGCATAAATAAGGAGGAAAGATTCTATTTGCGTGCAATACCAGTTGCAGTGCTATAGAATCTGGGTGGAAGATTCAGTTTGATTGATATTTTCGACTAATACTGTGGTGGGCTAACTTTCTTGCATTAACAAGGAGGCAGAATACTATTGGCGTGCTATTCCCATTGCAATGCTATATAATCTGGCTGGAAAATTCAATTCTATTGATATTTTCGGACAATATCGTGTTGAGCTGACCTCCTCGCATAGATAAGGTGGAAAGATTCTATTGGCGTGCAATTACCATCGCAATGCCATAGAATCTGCATGGAAAACTCAATCTTATTGACATTCTCAAATAATATCGTGGTGAGATAACTTTTTTGCATAAATAAGGAGGAAAGATTATATTTGCGCGCTATACCCGTTGCAGTGCTATAGAAACTGGCTGGAAAATTCAATTTTATTGACATTTTCGATTAAAATCGTGGTGAGGTAACTTTCTTGCTTAAATAAGTAGGAAAGATTCTATTTTCGTGCTATTTCCATTGCAATGCTACAGAATCTGACGGGAAAATTTAATTTTATTGACATTTTCGGCTAATATCGCGGTGAGCTAACCTCCTTGAATAAATAAGGAGGAAGGATTATATTTGCGCGCAATACCCGTTGCAGTCCTATAGTATCTGGCTGGAAAATGTAATTATATAGACAGTTTCGACTAATATCGGGTTGAGCTAACACTCTTGCATAAATAAGGAGGAACGATACTATTGGCGTGATATAGCCATTGCAATGACATATAATCTGGATGGAAAATTAAATTTTAATGACATTTTCGACTAATATCGGGGTCAGCTAACTTTCTTACATAAATAAGGAGGAAACATTCTATTGGCGTGCTATAGCCACTGCAATGACATATAATCTGGATGGAAAATCCAATTTTATTAACATTTGCTACTAATATCGTGGTGAGATATCCTTCTTGCATAAATAAGGAGGAAAGATTCTATTGTCGTGCTATAGCCATTGCAATGCTATAGAA
>NW_016952158.1:0-844 GCF_001483705.2 Eufriesea mexicana
ACCGCTATTACTGGCCTCGCGGGTGCTAAGCCGAGTATAGCAGAGCAATGTAAAACGCTGAAGTAGACCGAATGGCATCCTATTGCACTAAAGTCCAGGATAACCTCTCAGATCCTAGCCACACGCAACATTACTCAACCTAACGTGCCGAGAGCATTGTTCCCGTCGCCCACAGGGAAAAGCTGAGTGTGATACCGCACAAGAGAGCGCAGAAGGCCATAGAATAACACTGTGCACCACAATAGCCAAAGCTAACCTAACCTAGCACAACGTATCCTAACCATACCGAACGTAATCTAACTCAATCTAACGTGCGTAGACCACTACTGCTGGCCTCCCAAGACGCGAGCAGAGTACAGTAGAGCAATGTAGAGCGCAGACTTCGGCCGAATAGCAGTATGTAGCACAATAGACAAAGCTATCCTTTCCTAACCTATCCCAACGTAACATGACCAAACGGAACCTAACTCAGACCAGCGTGCCGAGACCAATCGTGCTGGCCTCCGCAGAGCCAAGCAGTAAATACTAGAGAGCAGCAGAACGCAGAAACGCTCCGAATAGCTTTTCATAGCGTAGAAGTCATGGCTCTCCTGTCCAAACCTTACCAAGCGTAACAAAACCAAACTTTTTCTATCTCCACCGAACGTGCCGAGAGCACTACTGCTGGCCTCCACAGAGCCAAGCAGAACTTACTAGAGAAAAGCAGAGCGCAGAAATGCATCGAAAATCACTGTGTACCACATAAGCCGAAGTTAACCAACTCCATCCCAGGCTTACATATCCTAACCGAATATAGCCCAACCCAACCTGACGTTCCAAGACCGCTATTACTGGCCTCACGAGA
>NW_016952159.1:0-1484 GCF_001483705.2 Eufriesea mexicana
TTCTCTGGCAAGTAGATGACTGTACTTGCCATTCGATTGAATGTGATAAGCGATCTATTCACCGAGCTATAACAGGATATAGATTTTGAATTGACCTGTTCACTGGCAAGTAGCTGGCTGTAAATGCCGTTGGATTGAAGGCGTTAGGCGAATTATTCACCAAGCGATAACAGATTATAGATTTTGTATAGACCAATTCTCTGGAAAGTAGATGGCTGAACTTTCCATCGGTTTGAAGGCGCGAGGCGATCTATTCACCAAGCTATAAGAGGTTATACATTTTGAATAGACCTGTTCTCTGGCAAGTAGGTGGCTGTACTTGCCATTGGATTGAAGGCGTTAAGCGATCTATTCACCGAGCTATAACAGGATATAGATTTTGAATAGAACCATTCTCCGGCAAGTAGATGGCTGTGCTTGACATTGGTTGATGCGTTAGGCGACCTATTCACCAAGCTATAACAGACTATACATTTTGAATTGGCCTATTCTCTAGGAAGTAGATGGCTGTACTTGCCATTAGATTGAATGCGTTAGGCGACCTAATCGCCAAGCTGTGAGCTTACATATTTTGAATAGACCAATTCTCTGGCAAGTAGATGGCTGTACTTGCCTTTGGATTGAATGCGTTAGGCGAATTATTCACCAAGCTGCAACAGATTATAGATTTTGTATAGACCAATTCTCTGGCAAGTAGATGGCTTTACTTGCAATTGGATTAAACGCGTTATGCGATCTAATCACCAAGCTAAGGCAGCTTATAGATTTTGAATGGTCTTATTCTCTGGCAAGTAGATGGCTTTACTTGCAATTGGATTAAACGCGTTATGCGATCTAATCACCAAGCTAAGGCAGCTTATAGATTTTGAATGGTCTTATTCTCTGGCAAGTAGATGACTGTACTTGCCATTCGATTGAATGTGATAAGCGATCTATTCACCAAGCTATGACAGGTTGTAGATTCTGAATAGAGCTATTCTCTGGCAAGTAGATGGCTGTATTTGCCATTGGTTGATGGCGGTAGGCGACCTATTCACCAAGCTATAACGGATTATAGATTATGGATAGAACTATTCTCTGGCAAGTAGATGGCTTTACTTGCCATTGGATTGAACGCGTTATGCGATCTAATCACCAAGCTAAGGCAGCTTATAGATTTTGAATGGACTTATTCTCTGGCAAGAAGGTGGATGTACTTGCCATTGGATTGAATGCGTTTGGCGGTCTATTTACCAAGCTATAACATGTTATAGATTTTGAATAGGCCATTTCTCTGGCAAGTAGATGGCTGTACTTGCCATTGGATTGAAGGCGATGGGCGACCTATTCACCATGCTATAACAAATTATAGATTTTCAATAGACCTATTCTCTGGCAAGCGGAAGGCTGTTCTTGCCATTGGATTGAAGGCATTTGGCGACCTATTCCCCCAGCTATAACAGATTATAAATTTTGAAGAGACCCATACTCTGGCAAGTAGGTGG
>NW_016952160.1:0-469 GCF_001483705.2 Eufriesea mexicana
TGTTATAGCTTGGTGAATACATCGCCTAACGCCTTCAAACCAATGGCAAGTACAGCCGTCTACATGCGAGAGAATAGTTCTATTCAATATCTATAAGCTGTCATAGCTTGGTGATTAGATCGCCTGACGCCTTCAATCCAATGGCAAGTACATCCAACTGCTTGCCAGAGAATAGGGCTATTCAAGATCTGTAACCTGTTATAGCTTGGCGATTAGATCGCCTAACGCCATCAATCCAATCTCAAGTACTGCCACCAACTTGCCTGGGAATAGGTCTATTCAAAATCTATAACATGTGATAGCATGGTGAATAGATCGCCTAACGCCTTCAATCCAATGGCCATAACAGCCATCTACTTGCCAGAGAATAGGGCTATTCAAGATCTGTAACCTGTTATAGCTTGGCGATTAGATCGCCTAACGCCATCAATCCAATCTCAAGTACTGCCACCAACTTGCCTGGGAATAG
>NW_016952161.1:0-520 GCF_001483705.2 Eufriesea mexicana
TGTATAGCACAAAAGTCGAAGATACCCTAACCCAACCTGTCCCAACCTAACCTATCCAAACGTCGCGTAACGCAGCAGAACGTGCCGCGACCTCTGCTGCTGGCGTACACGGAGACAAGCAGAATACAGTAGAGCGCTGCAGACCACAGAAACCCACCGAAAGCCGTGTATGACAAGAAAGGCAATGCTATCCTAACCAAACTAAACATAACCCATCCTATTCAAACGTAACCTAACCCAACCTAACGTGCCGCGAATACTATAGCTCGCATCCTAAATGTCGAGGAGATTGTAGTAGAGCAATGTAGAGCGTAGGAATCGACCTATAGCAGTGTGCAGCGCAAACGTCTAAGAAATCGTAACCAAGCCTTCATAACATAACCTAATCAAACGTAACACGACACAAATACGACACAACCAATCTTGCCGCGACCACTATTTCTGGCGTCCGCAATGTCAAGCTGCAAATATTAGAAAACGGTATTGCGCAGAAATCCGCGTATAGCAGCGTATAGCACAA
>NW_016952162.1:0-486 GCF_001483705.2 Eufriesea mexicana
GTTCCTTTCAGGTCAGGTCATGTTATTCCATTCCAGGTCGGGTCATGTGAATTCAGGTCTGGTTAGGTTAGGTTAGGTCATGTGAAGTCAGGTCAGGTCACGTGAAGTCAGATCAGATCAGACCAGGATAGGACAGGTCACATCTGGACAGGCCATGTCAAGCCAGGTAAGGTCAGGTCATGTCAGGTCAGGTCATGGCAGGTCAGGTCAGGCCAGGATAGGTCTGGTCAGGACAGGTCAGGTCAGGTCAGGTCAGGCCAGGCCAGGTCATGACAGGTCAGTTCCGGTCACGTCATGTCAGGTCAGGCCATTCCAGGTCGGGTCAGGTGATATCAGGTCAGGTCGGGGCATGTCAGATCATGTCAGGTCAGTTCAGATAATGTCAGGGCAGGTCTGGCCATGTCATGCCAGGCCAGATCTGGCCGTGTTAGGTAAGGTTAGGTCAGATCAGGCCAGGCCAGGCCAGGAAGGGCCACGACAGGAAAG
>NW_016952163.1:0-615 GCF_001483705.2 Eufriesea mexicana
CTCTCTTTTGACCACACACATTCTGGATCCTTATTATTACAATTAGTCACGCAATATTAATTTTCCGCGTGATAAGTGTTCTTGGAAATCGAAGAGATTCGATACCGTAGGACGCTACAAGTGTTAATAGGAGTGAGACACAGAGAGAAGAATTTTCTAGAAAGTGTTAATCAATTTTGTGTTTAAAATAGTTTATCGCGAGTTGTTTTCGTTATTTAAATATTTTTATGTAAATATACTAACGTGTCAACTGTTAAAAAACGTAGAAAATATTGGTGTACAGTTCTATCCACAGTTTCGTTGCTCCTATAGTGTGAATTTTTAATAGTTGATGGGATTATCGTGACACGTGATAATGGACGTAGATTCTTGTTAGTCCTGATGGAACGAATGCAGGTTAGATTGTAGGTGTTCAAATTTTTGGTTACATCGATTTCTCGAACATTGGTAGTTTTATTGTTTCAATAACGCAAGTTTTTAATAGTCCAATGAAGTTATTATAACACGTGACATGTCGCTACGAGAAGAATTTTCTAGAAAGTGTCAATTAACTTATTGTTTAAAATAGTTTATCGCGAGTTGTTTTCATTATTTAAATATTTTTATCTAAATATA
>NW_016952164.1:0-724 GCF_001483705.2 Eufriesea mexicana
CCCAACCAAACCTATCGCAGCCAACCGTAACATATCTCAACCTATCGTGCCGCAGCCACTACTCCTGGCCACCCTCTCCTTTATTACGATAGGATAGCTTTAAATTCTTTGGCACACACTGCTATTAGAAGCATTGCAGCGCTCTACTGTGCGTCGCACGTTATATTATAGTCTCGGCACGTTATATTGAGTTAGGCTACGCTTGGTCATGATAAGTTTGCCTAGGCTAGGATAGGAATGCTGGGGCTTTTGTGCTATACACCACTTTTCGGTGTATTACTGCGCTCTACTACGCTCTAATATTATCTGCTTGGCTCTGCGGTGTCCCGTAATAGCGGTCTCCGCACGTTAGGTTGAGTTATGTTGCGTTTGGATGGCATGGTTTCGCTTGGTTCGGTTAGGATACCTCCTTATTCGTGTCGTGCCCTGTTATTCGGTGGATTTCTGCACTCTACTACGCTCTGCTATATTCTGTTTGCTCCTGGGTAGGCTTGCAACAGTGGTGGTGACATGTTGCTTTGAGTTACGCTACGTTTGGTTGGGTTAGGTTAGTATGGGTTAAGTTCGGATAGCTTTAACTTTTCTGCTATACACTGCGATTCCATGGATTTCTGCGATCTACTCTTCCTCAGTAAGTACTGCCCGGCTCTGTGGTGGAAAGCAATGGCGGTCTCGACAAGTTTGGTTGAGTTAGGTTACGTTAGGGTTGGTTAGGTTTGGTTAG
>NW_016952164.1:9486-10186 GCF_001483705.2 Eufriesea mexicana
GCGATTCTTTGGATTCCTGCTCGCAACTATCCTCTGATATGCTCCGCGTTACTCTATCCAGGCTAGCAATACTGGTCGCGGCACGTTCGTTTGAGTTATGCTTAGTTTGGTTACCTTAGGTTCAGTTGAGGTTGGTAATTATAGTTTGGACTTTTGCGCTCAGCACAGACATTCTACAGACTTCTTTGCTCTACTGCGATCGATCATATTCCGCTTGCCTCTAGGGACGCCAGCAGCAGCAGTCGCGGGACTTTAGCTTGACTTAAATTACGATTGGTTAGGTTAGATCAGGGTAAACCTGATTTTTGTGATATACACTGCTATTCGATGGATTAGTGCGCTCTACTGTCCTCTAGTATATTCTGGTTGGCCCTGATGGAGTCAGCAATAGTGGTCTAGACACGTTAGGTTGGGATAGGTTACGTTTGGCTATGCTACGTTCGGCTATGTTGGTTATCTGCTCCATACTGTATCCTAAAATGCTCTGCTTGCCTCTGGCGAGGCAGGTAACAGTTGCCTCGGCACGTTAGGTCGAGCTATGTTACGCTTGGTTGGGTCAGGTCTGTTTGTGTCTTGTCAGGACGTCATCGGCTTTTCTGCTATACACTGCTATTATAAGGGCCTCTGCACTCTACTTTCCTCTGATACGCTCTGCATGATGTTGGGGAGGCCAGGAAGAGTGCTCTAGGTACGTTAGCTT
>NW_016952165.1:0-539 GCF_001483705.2 Eufriesea mexicana
GCACAAAGGTCAAGATTAACCTGACCAAACGTACCCTAACCTAACATAACCATACGTAACATAATGCAACCTAACCAGCGGCGAACTCTATTGCTGACATCCGCAGAGACAAGCAGAACATGAAAGACCACAGTAGAGCCGAGAAGTGCATAGAACGGCTGTGTTGAGCACAAAAGTCGAAGCCATCCTGACCAAACCTAAGATAACCCAACACGACCAAACCTAATCTAACTCAACACAATGTGCCGCGACCTCTACTGCTGGCGTGCCCAGGCCCAAGCGGAATATAGTAGGGACAGTAGATCACAGAAGTACACCGAATAACAGTGTATAGCACGAAAGTCAAAGCTATACTGCACAACCGCAACCTACCCTAACCTAACAGAACTTAACCTAACTAAAGCTAACGTGCCGCGAGCGCTATTTCCCGAACAGAGTATATTAGAGCAATGTAGATCGCAGAAATCCACCGAACAGCAGTGTAAAGGAAAAAGCCAAAGAAATCCTAACCAAGCCTTACTAGCCTACCCTAACGATAC
>NW_016952166.1:0-246 GCF_001483705.2 Eufriesea mexicana
TGGATGGATGGGTGCATGAATGGATTGAGGTATGAATGTGTGGATGTATGGATGTTTGGATGGGTGTTTGTATGGCAGTATGGGTCGATGGATGTATGGATGGGTGGACGAATGGATGGATGGGTGTATGGAGGGATGGAAGTTCGGTTGCACGTATGTATGGAACGATGGCTGTATGGATGAATGGATGTATGCATGGATGTACGTATGGATGGGTGGAAGAGTGAATGGATGGGCGTATGGAAG
>NW_016952167.1:0-242 GCF_001483705.2 Eufriesea mexicana
TACTTTTGACTAATATCGTGATGAGCTAATTTGCTTGCATGAATAAGGGGGAAATATTCTATTGGCATGCTATAGCCATTGAAATGCGGCAGAATCTGACTGGAAAATACAGTTGTATTGACATTTTCGACTAATATCGTGGTGAGCTAACTTTGTTCAATAAATAAAGAGGAACGATTCTATTGGCATGCTGTAGGCATTGCAATGCGATAGAATCTGACTGGAATATACAATTTTTTGGC
>NW_016952168.1:0-222 GCF_001483705.2 Eufriesea mexicana
TTATGTCATGTTCGATTTCGTTAAGCTTGGTATCCTAGCATTTTCTACTCTAAACTGCGATTCTATGGGCTTCAGTTCTCTAACGTTCTCTATCACTCTCTGTTGACGCCAGTAATGGTTGCTGCGTCTCGTTCTTTTGTGTCATGTTTCGCTTGGCTAGGTTAGGTTTGGCTAGGTTTGTTTAGGGCAGCTTTGATTTTTGTGCTATATGCTGCTCTTCGG
>NW_016952169.1:0-597 GCF_001483705.2 Eufriesea mexicana
TATATCCATACATAATACCATATATGCACCGATCAATCCATTCTTCCATACATCCATCCACCCGCACAACCATCCACCCGCACATACTCCCACACATAGATCCATAAATATATCCGCACACACAACCGTACATACATCGATACATACATCCATGCATCCATACATCCATGCTTCCGCACATCCATCCACCCATACATTCACACATGCAGCCGTACGTACGTGCACAAATACATGCGTTCATACATCCATACATACGCCCATATACACATTCGTACATACATCCATACATGCATCCATCCATACATCCGTCCATCCATACATCCATACATACATCTATAGATACATCCATACGTTCATCCATACCTACATTCATCCGTCAATAAGAGCCGTACATACGCACATCCATATATCCATAAGCCTATCCATCCGTACTTCCATCCAACGATACATACATCCATACGCAAATCCATACATCCATCCATCCACAAATACAACCATCCATACATCCATACATCCATATATCCATCAACTCGTACTTCCAGCCTTCGTTACATACATCCATTCATTCATCCATACATATTTACATCCATGCATACA
>NW_016952170.1:0-670 GCF_001483705.2 Eufriesea mexicana
TATGTATCCGCTACCGATAGTGCTTTAATGATCCTGGCCCGGCTCTGGGAGGGTCAGCAATTCCGGTCTCGGCACGATATATTTTGTCAGGTTACATTCGGTTTGGTTGGATTGAGCAATGGTTTGTCAGGATAGCTCTAACTTTTGTGCTGCACAATGCTGTTCGATGGATTTCTGCGCTGTACTGCGCTCTAGCATGACCTACTTGGCACTGGGGAGGGCAAAAATTGCGGCCTCTGCACGATAAGTTTAGTTGCGTTACGTTTGGTTACGTTACGTTTGGTAAGGTTGAGAGGGGATATCTCTGACTTTAGTGCTACAGTCTGCCATTAGGTGGACATCTGATTCCTACAGTGCTTTAATCACATCATCCCGGCTCTCAGAATGCCAGCAATACTGGTATCGGCACGCTATGTTGTGTCAGGATACGTTCGGTTGGGCTGTGTTAGGCTACGTTTGGTAAGGATGACCTTAACTATTGTGCTGTACGCTACTATTCGGTGTACTTCTGCGCTCTACTGTGCTCTAGTATGTCCTGCTGGTCTCTGTGGAGGGCAACAGTAGCTGTTTCGGCACGTTAGGTAGAGTCAGGCTATGTGCAGTTATTTTCTATTGGCTTGGGCTGGGCTTGGGTAGCTTCGACCTTTCTGATGGGCACTGCGATTATATG
>NW_016952171.1:0-669 GCF_001483705.2 Eufriesea mexicana
GCTATACACTGCCATTCTATGGATTCCTGCGCTCTACCTTCCTTTATTGTGCTCGTCTCGTCTCTTTGGATTCCAATACTGGTCGCGGAAGATTAGGTTTTGTTAGATTACGTTTCGTTATGTTAGGTTAATTTGG
Organism: Eufriesea mexicana; assembly: GCF_001483705.2. Classification (NCBI taxonomy): domain Eukaryota; kingdom Metazoa; phylum Arthropoda; class Insecta; order Hymenoptera; family Apidae; genus Eufriesea; species Eufriesea mexicana. Next base: position 137 of record NW_016952171.1, read on the forward strand.
TTTAGGCTGGATAGCTTTAACTTTTGTGTGCAACAAAAATATTCCATGGACTTCTGTGATCTACTGTGCTCTATCATATTCCGCTTGTCTCTGCGGGCGCCAGCGGTAACGGTCGCGGCACGTTAGGTTGAGTTTCGATGCGTTTGGTTAGTTCAGGTTAGGCAATATTTGGTTAGGATAGATCTGACTCTCGTGCTGTACAATTTTAAACGGTGGATTTCTGCGCTCTACTGTGCTCTAGTGCATTCCGCTTGTCTTTGTGGAGGACAGCAACAGTAGTCTCGGCACGTTTGGTTGTGTAAGGTTACGTTTCGTTAGGTCTGGTTAGGAAATCGGTATGGATTTCTTTCACTTTTTTGCTATAAGCTGCTTTTCGGTGGATTACTTCGCTCCACGTTGCTCTACTCTGTTCTGCTCGTCTCTGGTGAGGCGAGCAATAGTGGTCGTGGCTCGTAAGGTTTAGTTAGTCTACGTTTGGTTAGGTTATGTTATGTAAGGTTAGGTCAGGATATATTCGGCTTTTGTGCTATACT
>NW_016952172.1:0-1403 GCF_001483705.2 Eufriesea mexicana
CAATAGTGGTCGCAGCTCGTTGCGTTGAGCTAGGCTTCGTTTGATTAGGTTATGTTGGCCCGGGCTAGGTTTGGGTAGCACTGACTTTTCCGCTATAGACAGCTATTCTATGGATTTCTGCGCTCTGCCACATCTGACATGTTCTGCTCGGCCCTGGGGAGACCAGCAATAGTGGTCGCGTCACGTTATATTGAGTTATGTTTCGTTTGGTAATATTACGATTCGCTAGGTTAGGAGAGGTTAGCTTTGACCTTTGCGGCCTACACAGCTATTCGGCAGACATCTGCGCTCTACTGTGCTCCTGCAAATCCTGCGTGTCTCTGCGGAGGCCAGCAACAATGGCCTCGGCACGTTACCATAAGTTTGGTCACGTTTGCCTGCATTACGTGGATAGGTTACGATAGGGTAAAGTAGACTTTCGTGCTATACACTGCTATTCGGAGGATTACTACGATCTACATTGCTATGCTATACCCTGCTCGACTCTTGGGAAGACAGTAATAGTGTTCTCCGCATGTCAGGTTGTCTAAGGCTGCGTTTGGTTGTGACATGTTTTTCTGGTGTAAGAACAGCTATGACCTTTCTGCAACACCCAGCGGTTCTATGGATTTCTGCGCTCCACACCCCCCAATATGTACTGCCACGCTCTGGGGGGGGGGGGCAGCAATAGCGGTTGCGGCACGTTAGGGTGACCTTTGTAAAGTTTGTGTATGTCACGGATGGTTAGGTTAGGAGAGGATTACTTTGACCTTTGTCCTATACACTGCTACTCGGGGGATATCGGCCCTCTACTGTGCTCTAAGGTGATCACATTGGCTCTGGAAAGGCCGGCAATAGTGATATTGGCCCGTTATGTTTATATAGGCTAAGTTTGAAGCGTTAGGCTATGTAGGGTTACGATAGAATATCTTTGACTTTTGTCCTTTGCAATGTATTGCGGCGGACTTCTGAGCACTACTGTGCTCTAGTATATTCTAAAAGGCTCTTGGGATGTCAGCGATAGTTGTCTGGGCACGTTAGGATTAGTCAGGTTCCGTTTGGTTATGCTATCCTTGGTTAGGTAAGGCTAGGACAGCGTTGACTTTTGTGGAATAAACTCATTTTCGGTGGATTTCTGCGCCCTACTGTGATCTTGTATGCTCTGCTTTGCTCTGGGTGGCAGAGATAGCGGCCGCAGCTCATTGGCTTGAATTATGTAACGTTCGGTTATACTACGTTTCTCAGGATCAGATATGGATTGCCCTGACTCTTCTGCTGTACCCCGCGACCTACGGATTTCGGCGCTCTCCTCTACTCGAATTTGTTCTGCTTGGCTATGTAGATGCCAGCAATAATGATCACCGCACGATAGGTTGAGATAAATTACGTTTGGTTAGGCTCGGCTAGGTTAGTTCTGGATTCGA
>NW_016952172.1:2130-2351 GCF_001483705.2 Eufriesea mexicana
CGATTCGTTAGCTTACTTTATCATGGGTTAGGATTGAACAGCTTTGACTTTTCCGCTTTACACTGCGATTTTACGGGTTACTGCGGCCCACTCTCCTCTAATATATTCTGCTTGGCGACGGGGAGGCCAGCAACAGTGGTCCAGGCTCGTTAGGCTGAGTTTCGCTTCGTATGGCTTGGTTAGGTTATGCCATGTTAGGATGGGATATCTTTGTCTTTTGC
>NW_016952173.1:0-398 GCF_001483705.2 Eufriesea mexicana
CCCATCCATAAATCCACCTAACCACACATCCATCCATCCATACATGCATACATATATACATCCATACATCCATACAGCCGTAGATCCGTCCATCCATACCTCTGTCCACCCATACCTCCATCTATCGACACAGCCATCCGTCCATCCATCCATCCATCCGTACAACCATCCTTCCATACATCCATACATCCATACACCCACCCATTCATACATCGATCGATCCATACATCCGTCCAACAATACATCAACCCAACAGTCCATCCATCCATCCATACATCAACCGAACAGTCCATCCATCCACCCAGACGTACATACATACATCAATACAAACATATATACGTACACACTTACATACATCCATACAATCATCCATACATACATTCATGCATACACCCATA
>NW_016952174.1:0-397 GCF_001483705.2 Eufriesea mexicana
AAGTTTGCTCACCACGATATTTGTCGAAATTGTCATTAAAATTGAATTTTCCAGCCAGGTTCTCTAGCATTGAAATGGCTATTGCACGCCAATAGGATATTTCTTCCATAATTATGCAAGAAAGTAAGCTCACCACGATAGTAGTCGATAATGTCAATAAAGTTGAATTTTCCAGCCAGGTTCTCTAGCATTGAAATGGCTATTGCACGCCAATAGGATATTTCTTCCATAATTATGCAAGAAAGTAAGCTCACCACGATAGTAGTCGATAATGTCAATAAAGTTGAATTTTCCAGCCAGATTCAATAGCACTGCAATGGCTATAGCACGCCAGCATGATATTTCTTCCTTATTTATGCAAGAAAGTTAGCTCACCACGATATTAGTCGAAAATGTC
>NW_016952175.1:0-719 GCF_001483705.2 Eufriesea mexicana
AGGCTGGAAAGTTCAATTTTATTGACATTTTCGACTAATATCGTGGTGAGCTAACTTTCTTTCCTAAATAAGGGGGGAAGATTCTCTTGGCGTGCTATAGCCATTGCAATGCTATTGAATCTGCCTGGAAAGTTCAATTTTATTGATATTTTCTTCTGATATCGTGGTGAGCTAACTTTCTTTCATAAATAAGGAGGGAAGAGTCTATTGGCCTACTATAGCCATTGCAATGCTGTAGAATCAGGCTGGAAAATTGAATTTTATTCACATTTTCGCCTAATATCGTGTTGATCTAGTCTGCTTGCATAAATAACGGGGAAAAATTCTATTTGCATGTTATAGCAATTGCACTGCATTATAATTGGGCAGGAAAATTCAATTTTATAGACATTTTCCGCTAATATCGTGGTGAGATAGCTTTCTTGCTTAGATAAGCAGGAAGGACGCTCTTGGCGTGCTATGGCCATTGCAATGATATAGATTCTGAGTGGAAAATTCAAGTTTATCGACATTTTCGTCTAATATCGTGGTGAGCTGTCTCCCTTGTATACGTAAGGAGGAAGAATCCCATTGGCCTTCTATAGAAGCTAGCTGTCTTGCATAAATAAGGGGGAAAGATGCCATTGGCGTGCTATAGCCATTGCAATGCAATAGAGTCTGCCTGGAAAATTCAATTTTATAGACATTTTCCATTAATATCGTTTTGAGCTAGCTTTCTT
>NW_016952176.1:0-489 GCF_001483705.2 Eufriesea mexicana
CAATACATCCATCCATGCATACATCCATACATCCATCCATACATCCATCCATACATCCATACATACATCCATGCATGCACACATCCATACAACCATCCTTACATCCACCCATACATCCATACATCCATCCATCCATACATACATCCTTACACACACCCATACACACATGCATACATCCATTCAAATAGCCATCCATGCATCCATACATACAGCCACATATACAACCATATATACATCCGTACATCGAACCATACATACACGCATCCATACATCCATACATAAATCCGTTCATAAATGCAAACGTACATACTCCCATCCATACATCCATCCATCCATTCATCCATCCATCATTCCACCTATCCAACCGTCCGGCCGTCCGCCCAGTTATCCGTCCAACCACCCATCCGTCCATTCACCCACCCATTAATCCATGCATCCATCTGTCCATTCATCCATACATACATACATCCATGCATCCATACAATCATG
>NW_016952177.1:0-875 GCF_001483705.2 Eufriesea mexicana
TATTCAAACCTAACCCAAAGCAATGTAACCTAACCTAAAGTAAGCAAACTCAACGTAAAGTGCCACGACCGCTACTGCTGGTCTCCCCAGAGACGAGCAGAGTATAGCAGAGAAATGAAGGGCGGAGAAATCCACTGAATAGCAGTGTATAGCACAAAAGTCAATGTTATCCTAACCAAACCGGTCCTAACATAACCTAACCAAACGTAGCATAACCAAACTTAAAGGGCCGAGCCCTCTGTTGCTGGAATCCCCAGTGCAAGCGGGACATATTGGAGCCCAGTTGAACGCAGAAATGCACTGAGTAGTAGTTTATTGCACAAAGGTCGAAGCCAACCCAACAAAACCTAACCTAACCCAACCTAACCAAACGTAAAATAACTCAACCTGTTGCGCCACGCTCGCCATTGCTGGCCACCCGGGAGTCGAGCAGAGTATAGTAGAGCAATGTAGATCTCCGGATTCCTCCGAATAGCAGTGTATACCACGAAAGCCTGATCTATCCAAACATTACCAAAGCAAACATTACCCAACCAAACGTAGAGTAATCCAGCATTTCGTGCGGCGACCACTATTCCTGGCCGCCACTGGGCCAAGCAGACTAGAGCAGAGCGCAATAGAGGGCAGGAATCCACTCAATAACAGTGTACAACACTGAAGACAGTGCAACCCTCTCCTAACATATTCAAACATAACCTAATCAAGCGTAGCCTAACTCAACCTGACGTGCCAGGACAACCATTATTGGCATCACCGGAGGAGAGCAGAGAATAGTAGGGCATTGTAGATTGTAGAAATCCACCGAATATCAGTCTATATTTCAGAAGTCATAGCTATCCTCTCCTAGCCTAACCAATCACACGACTACCAAACGT
>NW_016952177.1:992-3354 GCF_001483705.2 Eufriesea mexicana
ACATTACGCATACTAACGTGACGACAACACCACTGCTGGCCTTTCCAGAGCCAAGCAGAACACACTAGAGCACACTAGATCTCTGGACGACGTGGAATCGCAATGTAAAGCGCCAAAGTCAATGCTGTCCTATGCTAACCTTACCAATCGTAACACAACCTACCGTTACGTAACTCATTCTGACGCACCGCGACCACTACTGCTGGCCTCCACATAGAAGTGCAGAACGTATTACAGAAGAGTGGTGGACAGAAACCCATAGGATCGCAGTGTATAGCAGAAAAGTCAAAGTCATTCGGACCCAACAAAGCAAATGTAACCTATCCGAACGTAGTCTCGCGCAACATTACGTGCCGCGGCGGCTATTGCTGGCCACCCCAGATACATGCAGAAGATATTAGAGCAAAGTATAGGGCACAAACCCACCGAATAGCTGTTTATGGCACAAATGTCAAAGCTGTCCTATCTTAACATAACCAAGCGTAAACTATCTTAACCAAACCTGACGAGGCCTAAATCGCTGACCTCCACAGAGCGAATCAGGACATATTAGAGGAATGTAGACTGCAGAAATCCTTGTAGACGCAGAGTACAGCACAAAGGTCGAAGCTATCCTATCCTAACCTTACCAATCTTGATACAGCCAAACGTATCCTGACACACTCCAACGTGCCGCGACCGTTATTACTGGGCTCAACAGAACCATGTAATCATACTAGAGACGTGTGGAACACAGAAATACTCAGGATAGCAGTGTATAGAAGAAAGGTCAAAGCTATCCGAACCTAGCCCAAGATGACGTAGCCTAATCAAACGTAGCCTAACACAACATAACATACCACGGCCGCCATTGCTGGCCCCGCCAGGGCCAAGTAGAATGTAGTAGAGCAAAGTAGAGAGCAGGAGCCCACCGAATAACAGTGTAGAGTACGAAAGTCAAAGGTATCCTGATCGAACCTAACAGGACCTGACCAAACCAAACGCAACATGCCTCAACCTAACGTGCCGAGGCCACAATTGATGGCGTCCACAGAGGCAAGCGGAGCGTATAAGAGCACACTAGAGTGCAGGAGTCTACCGAACAGCTGTGTATAACACAATAGTCAAAGCTATTCTTTCTAATCCAACCCAACCTAACCAAGCCAAACGTAATCTGACTGAACTTAACGTGTCGCTACCAGTTCTGCTGACTTCTACAGAGTCAAGCAGGGCATGCTGGAGGAGAGCAGAACGGAGAAATCCATAGAAACGCAGTGTATATGTGAAAAGTCGAAACTGTCCAAACCAACCCAAACCAAACGTAATATAGCCAAACGTATCCTAGCTAATCCTAATGTGCTAGGAGCACTATTACTGGCATTACCAGAGCAAGGCAAAACATACTAGGCCACAGTAGAGCGCAGAAGTCCACCGCATTACAGCTAACAGTACAGAAAACGATGGTATCCTAGCCTAACCCAAACAAACCGAACCAAACCAAACGTAACCAAACTCCACGTAACGAGCCGCGACCAATATTGCTGGACTCCACAGGGCCAAACAAAATACAGTTGAGCAGAACACATTACAGTACAGTAGAGCGCTGAAACCCATCGAATAACAGTGTATACCACGAACGTCGAAGCGGTCCGGACATAACCCAAGCAAACGTAAACCAGCCAAAAGTAGCCTAACACAAACTAACGTGCCGAGACCACCGTTACCGGCCTCCACAGAGATAAGCAGAATATACAAAAGCACAGTACAGCGCATAAGGCTTACAAATAGCACTGTACAGCACGTATGTCAGAGATATCCCAACCTATCCTGACATACTCTCATCTAACCAAACGTATACTAACTAAACCTAACGATCCGAGTCCACTATTGGTAGCCTCCCCAGAGCCAAGAAGATCATACTAGAACACAGTAGAGCGCAGACAGCCTCCGAGCAACAGTGCATACCACGTAAGCCAAAGCCACCTATACAGTACCCAGGCTAACGTAACCTAACCTAACGTAGCCTAGCTCAGCCTAACGTGTCGAGACCACTATTACAGGCCTCCCCATAAACGAGAAGAGTGTGCTGGAGCAACGTAGAGCGCAGAAATACAACAGGCCTCCCCATAAACGAGAAGAGTGTGCTGGAGCAACGTAGAGCGCAGAAATACACCGCATAGCGGTGTATAACACGGAAACCAATGCTATCCTCTCCTAACCCATAAAAATGAAACATAGCGAACGTGACATAACTCGACATATCGCACCACGACAATTTCTGGCCTCTCCAGACCCGAGCAGATTATGGTGGAGCACAGTAGAGCGCATAAATCCACAGAATAGTAGTGTATACCACGAAAGTCAGAGCTATCCAAACATAACC
>NW_016952178.1:0-5145 GCF_001483705.2 Eufriesea mexicana
TCTCTGGCAAGTAGGTGGCTGTACTTGCCATTGGATTGAAGGCGTTACGCGATGTATTCACCAAGCTATTAGGGACTATAGACTTTCAATAGACCTATTCTCTGGCAAGAAGATGGCTGTACTTGCCATAGGATTGAAGGCGTTGGCGTCCTTTTCACCAAGCTAGAACAGATTATATATTTTGAATTGACCTATTCTCTGGCAAGTAGATGGCTGTACTAGCCATTGGATTGAAGGCGTTAAGCGATCTATTCACCAAGCTAGAACAGATTATATATTTTGAATAGACCCATTCTCTGGCAATTAGATAGCTGTAATTGCCATTGGATTGAAGGCGTTAAGCGATCTATTCACCAAGCTAGAACAGATTATATATTTTGAATAGACCCATTCTCTGGCAATTAGATAGCTGTAATTGCCATTGGATTGAAGGCGTTAAGCGATCTATTCACCAAGCTAGAACAGATTATATATTTTGAATAGACCCATTCTCTGGCAATTAGATAGCTGTAATTGCCATTGGATTGAAGGCGTTAAGCGATCTATTCACCAAGCTAGAACAGATTATATATTTTGAATAGACCCATTCTCTGGCAATTAGATAGCTGTAATTGCCATTGGATTGAAGGCGTTAAGCGATCTATTCACCAAGCTAGAACAGATTATATATTTTGAATAGACCCATTCTCTGGCAATTAGATAGCTGTAATTGCCATTGGATTGAAGGCGTTAAGCGATCTATTCACCAAGCTAGAACAGATTATATATTTTGAATAGACCCATTCTCTGGCAATTAGATAGCTGTAATTGCCATTGGATTGAAGGCGTTAAGCGATCTATTCACCAAGCTAGAACAGATTATATATTTTGAATAGACCCATTCTCTGGCAATTAGATAGCTGTAATTGCCATTGGATTGAAGGCGTTAAGCGATCTATTCACCAAGCTAGAACAGATTATATATTTTGAATAGACCCATTCTCTGGCAATTAGATAGCTGTAATTGCCATTGGATTGAAGGCGTTAAGCGATCTATTCACCAAGCTAGAACAGATTATATATTTTGAATAGACCCATTCTCTGGCAATTAGATAGCTGTAATTGCCATTGGATTGAAGGCGTTAAGCGATCTATTCACCAAGCTAGAACAGATTATATATTTTGAATAGACCCATTCTCTGGCAATTAGATAGCTGTAATTGCCATTGGATTGAAGGCGTTAAGCGATCTATTCACCAAGCTAGAACAGATTATATATTTTGAATAGACCCATTCTCTGGCAATTAGATAGCTGTAATTGCCATTGGATTGAAGGCGTTAAGCGATCTATTCACCAAGCTAGAACAGATTATATATTTTGAATAGACCCATTCTCTGGCAATTAGATAGCTGTAATTGCCATTGGATTGAAGGCGTTATGCGATTTAATCACCAAGCTTTGACAGCTTATAGATTTTGGATAGACTTATTCTCTGGCAGGTAAATGGCTGCACTTGCCATTGGATTGAAGGCGTTAGGCGAACCATTCACGAAGCTATAACAGGTTATAGATTTTGAATAGACCTATTCTCCTGCAAGTAGATGCCTGTACTTGCCATTGGATTGAAGGCGCTATGAGACCTATTCACCAAGCTATAACAAATTATAGTTTTTCAATAGACCTATTCTCTGGCAAGTAGAATGCTGTCCTTGCCATTGGATTGAATGCGTTTGGCGACCTATTCGTCAAGCTATAACAAATTATAGATTTTGAATAGACCCATTCTCTGGCAAGTAGATAGCTGTACTTGCAATTGGATTGAAGGCGTTATGCGATCTAATCTCCAAGCAATGACAGCTTATAGATTTTGGATAGACTTATTCTCTGGCAGGTTGATGGCTGCCCTTGCCATTGGATTGAAGGCGTTAGGCGATCCATTCACCAAGCTATAACAGGTTATAGATTTTGAATAGACCTATTCTCCTGCAAGTAGATGCCTGTACTTGCCATTGGATTGAAGGCGTTATGCGACCTATTCACCCAGCTATAACAAATTATAGTTTTTCGATAGACCTATTCTCCGGCAAGTAGAATGCTGTTCTTGCCATTGGATAGAATGCGTTTGGCGACCTATTCATCAAGCTATAACGGATTATAGATTTTGAATAGACTTTTTCTATGGCCAGTCGATGGCTGTACTTGCCATTAGACTGAATACGTTAGGCGACCTAATCGCCAAGCTATGACAGCTTACATATTCTGAATAGACTTATTCTATGGCAAGTAGGTGGCTGAACTTTCCATTGGATTGCAGGCGTTGGGCGACCTATTCACCAAGTTATAACAGATTATATATTTTGAATAGACCCATTCTCTGGCAATTAGATAGCTGTAATTGCCATTGTATTGAAGGCGTTATGCGATCTAATCACCAAGCTTTGACAGCTTATAGATTTTGGATAGACTTATTCTCTGGCAGGTAGATGGCTGCACTTGCCATTGGATTGAAGGCGTTAGGCGATCCATTCACCAAGCTATAACAGGTTATAGATTTTGAATAGACCTATTCTCTGGCAAGTAGATGGCTGTACTTGCCATTCGATTGAATGCCTTAGACGATCCATTCACCAAGCTATAACAGGTTTAAAATTTTGATTAGACCTATTCTCTGGCAAGTAGATGGCTGTATTTGCCATTGGTTGAAGGCGACAGGCGACCTACTCACCAAGCAATAACAGGTTGTACACTTTGAATAGACCTATTCACTGGCAAGTTTATGGCTGTTCTTGCCATTGGATTGAAGGCGTTCGGCGACCTATTCCCCAAGCTATAACAGATTATAGATTTTGAATAGACATATTCTCTGGCAAGTAGAAGGCTGTTCTTGCCTTTGGATTGAAGGCGTGCGGCGACCTATTCCCCAAGCTTTAACAGATTATAGATTTTGAATAGACTTTTTCTATGGCCAGTCGATGGCTGTACTTGCCACTGGGCTGAAGGCGTTAGGCGATCTATTCCCCAAGCTATAACAGATTATTGGTTTTGTGTAGACATAGTTTCTGGCAAGTGGATTGCTGTACTATTTTGAATAGACCCATTCTCTGGCAAGTAGATGGCTGTACTTGCCACTGGGCTGAAGGCGTTAGGCGATCTATTCCCCAAGCTATAACAGATTATTGGTTTTGTGTAGACATAGTTTCTGGCAAGTGGATTGCTGTACTATTTTGAATAGACCCATTCTCTGGCAAGTAGATGGCTGTACTTGCCACTGGGCTGAAGGCGTTAGGCGATCTATTCCCCAAGCTATAACAGATTATTGGTTTTGTGTAGACATAGTTTCTGGCAAGTGGATTGCTGTACTATTTTGAATAGACCCATTCTCTGGCAAGTAGATGGCTGTACTTGCCACTGGGCTGAAGGCGTTAGGCGATCTATTCCCCAAGCTATAACAGATTATTGGTTTTGTGTAGACATAGTTTCTGGCAAGTGGATTGCTGTACTATTTTGAATAGACCCATTCTCTGGCAAGTAGATGGCTGTACTTGCCACTGGGCTGAAGGCGTTAGGCGATCTATTCCCCAAGCTATAACAGATTATTGGTTTTGTGTAGACATAGTTTCTGGCAAGTGGATTGCTGTACTATTTTGAATAGACCCATTCTCTGGCAAGTAGATGGCTGTACTTGCCACTGGGCTGAAGGCGTTAGGCGATCTATTCCCCAAGCTATAACAGATTATTGGTTTTGTGTAGACATAGTTTCTGGCAAGTGGATTGCTGTACTATTTTGAATAGACCCATTCTCTGGCAAGTAGATGGCTGTACTTGCCACTGGGCTGAAGGCGTTAGGCGATCTATTCCCCAAGCTATAACAGATTATTGGTTTTGTGTAGACATAGTTTCTGGCAAGTGGATTGCTGTACTATTTTGAATAGACCCATTCTCTGGCAAGTAGATGGCTGTACTTGCCACTGGGCTGAAGGCGTTAGGCGATCTATTCCCCAAGCTATAACAGATTATTGGTTTTGTGTAGACATAGTTTCTGGCAAGTGGATTGCTGTACTATTTTGAATAGACCCATTCTCTGGCAAGTAGATGGCTGTACTTGCCACTGGGCTGAAGGCGTTAGGCGATCTATTCCCCAAGCTATAACAGATTATTGGTTTTGTGTAGACATAGTTTCTGGCAAGTGGATTGCTGTACTATTTTGAATAGACCCATTCTCTGGCAAGTAGATGGCTGTACTTGCCACTGGGCTGAAGGCGTTAGGCGATCTATTCCCCAAGCTATAACAGATTATTGGTTTTGTGTAGACATAGTTTCTGGCAAGTGGATTGCTGTACTATTTTGAATAGACCCATTCTCTGGCAAGTAGATGGCTGTACTTGCCACTGGGCTGAAGGCGTTAGGCGATCTATTCCCCAAGCTATAACAGATTATTGGTTTTGTGTAGACATAGTTTCTGGCAAGTGGATTGCTGTACTATTTTGAATAGACCCATTCTCTGGCAAGTAGATGGCAGTACTTGAATAGACCTATTCTCTGGCAAGTGGATGGCTGTACTTGCCATGGAATTGAAGGCGTTGGGCGACCTATTCTCCGAGCTATAACATATTATAGATTTTGAATTGGAATATTCTCTGGCAAGTAGATGGCTTTACTCTTCATTGGATTGAAGGCGTTAGGCGATCTAATCGACAAGCCGTGACAGCTTATCGATATTGAATAGACTTATTCTCTGACAAGTCGATGCCTGCACTTGCCAGTGGATTGAAGGGGTTAAGCGATCTGTTCACCAAGCAATAGCAGACTATTGGCTTTGTGTAGACATAATCCCTGGAAGTGGATGGCTGTACTGGCCATTGGATTGAAGGCGTTAGGCGATCTATTCACCAAGCTATAACAGGTTATAGATTTTGAATAGACCAATTCTCGGGCAAGTGGATGGCTGTTCTTGCCAATGGATTGAAGGCGTTAGACGATCTATTCACCAAGCTATAACAGGTTGCAGATTTTGAATAGACCTATTCTCTGGCAAGTAGATGGCTGTACTTGCCATTGGAACTTTGTGTAGACATAATCCCTGGAAGTGGATGGCTGTACTGGCCATTGGATTGAAGGCGTTAGGCGATCTACTCACCAAGCTATAACTGGTTATAGATTTTGAA
>NW_016952179.1:0-706 GCF_001483705.2 Eufriesea mexicana
CCAATGGCAAGTACAGCCATCTACTTGCCAGTGAATAGGTCTAATTAAAGTCTATAGCCTGTTATAGCATGGTGAATAGATCGCCTAACTCCTTGAATCCAATGGCAAGTACAGCCATGTACTTGACAGGGAATAAGTCTATTCAAAATCTATAATCTGTTATAGCTTGGTGAATAGATGGCCTAACGCCTTCAATCCAATGGAAAGTATATCCACCTACTTGCCAGAGAGTAGGTCTGTTCAAAGTATATAATCCGTTCTAGCTTGGGGAATAGGTCGCCTTACGCCTTCAAACAATGGCAAGTACAGCCATCTACTTGCCAGAGAATAGTTCTATTCAAAATCTATAACCTGTTATAGCTTGGTGAATAGATGGCCTAACGCCTTCAATCCAATGGAAAGTATATCCACCTACTTGCCATAGGACACGTCTATTCAAAATCTATAATCTGTTATAGCTTGGTGAATAGATGGCCTAACGCCTTCAATCCAATGGCATGTACAGACTTCTACTTGCCAGAGGATAGGTCTATTCAAAATGTATTATCTGTTATAGCTTGCTGAATAGGTCGCCAAACGCCTTCAATCCAATGGCATGTACAGACTTCTACTTGCCAGAGGATAGGTCTATTCTTATTCTATCACCTGTTATAGCCTGGTGAATAGATCTCCTAACGCCTTCAAACCAATGGCAAGTACAGCCATC
>NW_016952180.1:0-1533 GCF_001483705.2 Eufriesea mexicana
AATCGGTGTACTTCCGCGCTATCCATCTCTCTGCTATACACTGCTCGACTCTGGGTAGGCGAGCTATAGTGTTCGTCGCTCGTTATTTTGAGCTGGGTTACGTTCGGTTGTGTTAGGATGGGTTAATTTCGGTTAGGATAGCTTTGACTTCCGTGCTGTACTCCGTAATTCGGAGTATTCCTGTGATCTACTGTGCTCTGCTACATTCTGCTTTGCTATGGGGAGGTCAGGAGCAGTAGTCGTTGAACGTTATGTTGTATTATGCTACGTTTGGTTTGGTTAGGTTCGGTCAGGTTATGCTGGGATATATTCGAATTTTGTGTTACACACTGAAGTGCGGTGAATGTCTGCGCACTACTGTTCTCTGGCATACACTGCTTGTCTCTGTGGAGGTCACCAATAAAGGTCTTGTCATGTTAGATTGACTTATGTTACGTTTGGATAGGATACGTTTGGCTTGGTAAGGACATGCCACTTTGTCTTCAGCGCTATTCACTTCTATTCTGAGGATTTCTGCGCTCTAATGTGCTCTAATGTGCTTTGCCTGGATCTGCCGAGGCATTCAATATTGTTCCCGTTACGTTATGTTGAGTTACTCTACGTTTTGGAAGGTTAGGTGAGGTCAAGATATGTCAGGGTATGTCTCACTTTTGCGCTATACAATGAATGCGGTAGATTTCAGCTCTCTGCTGTCCTGTAGTACATTCTGCTTGGCTCTGGGGAGGCCAGCAATAGAGGTCTCGGCACGTTGGGTTGAGCTATGCCACATTTGGTTGTGCTCCGTGAGGTGAAGTTAGGACGGGATAGTCCAGGCATCTGCGCGATAAACAGCTATCCTCCGATTTCTGCGCTCTACTGCCTTCTAATATCTTCTGCTTGTCTCTGGGGAGGCCACCAATAGTGGTCTCGGTGCGTCGGTCTGAGATACTCTATGTTTGTGTACGACAATTTTGGTTATGTTATGATAGTTTAGCTTAGACTTCTGTGTCATTCGCCGCTATTTGATGGATTGCTCCGCCCTACTGCGCTCTCATTTGCTGCACGGCTCGGTGGTCACCGTAGTTGCAGCCTCAGCACATTACGTTCTGCTATGTTACGTTCTTTTTGTTTAGGTTGTGTTATGTTCGGTAATGGTAGCTATGAATTTCGTGTCCTACACTGTTTTTCGGTGGATTACTGCGCTGGACTGCGCAGCACATCATTCTTCTTGCCCCTGGGAGGCCAGCAATAGTGGTCGTGGCACGTTAGATTGAGTTGGAATACCATTGGTCATGTTACGGTCGGCTAGGTTGGGCGAGGATGGCTTTGACTTTCGTGCTATAGTCTGCTATTAGGTGAATATCTGCTTCCTACAGTGCTTACTTTCAGCTTGGCTCTGGCAAGACCAGTAATAGTTGTCTCGGCTTGTTATGACGACTCAAGTTACGTTCGGCTAGGTCGGGGCAGGTAAAGCTTGGTCAGTATAGCTTCAACTTTAGTGCTGTACACTGCTGTTTGGCGTTTTTCGCTGCCCTCCAGTGCTCTAGTATGTCC
>NW_016952181.1:0-303 GCF_001483705.2 Eufriesea mexicana
CGATCTAGTCACCAAGCTATAACAGGTTATAGATTTTGAAAAGTCTCTTCTCTGGCAAGTAGAAGGCTGCCCCTGCCACTGGTTGAAGACGCTAGGAGACCTATTCACCAAGCTATAACAGATTATATATTTTGAATAGACCAGTTCTCTGGCAAGTAGGTGGATATACTTGCCATTGGATTGAAGGCGTTACGCGATGTATTCACCAAGCTATAGCAGATTATAGATCTTGAATAGTCCTATTCTCTGGCAAGTAGATGGCTGTACTTGCCATTGGATTGAAGGCGTTAGGCGATCCATTCA
>NW_016952182.1:0-1807 GCF_001483705.2 Eufriesea mexicana
CTCAACCATACGTGCCGCGAGCACTACTGCTGGCGTCCACAGAGGCAAGCACTGAAGTGCGATGGTGCACTGAAGTACGCAGACGTCTAGAGAATAGCAGTGTGATTCACAAAGGTCGACGGTATCCTAACCTAACACATCGTAGCCTAACGTAGCCTAACGTAGTCAAACCCAACCTTACGTGCCGCGACCACTATTGCTGGACACCCTGAGCCAAGCAGAGCATATTAGGACAATGTAGAGCGCAGGAATCCACCGATTGTCGGAGTATAGCACAAAAGTCAAGGGTATCCTATCCTAATCTAACCAAACGTTTCATAACGATAGGTAATCAACCTCAACCTAACGCGCCGAAGCCACTATATTACTTGCCTCCCCAGATCCAACCAGAAAAAACTAGAACACAGTAGACCGCAGAATACCTCCGCAAAACAGTGTATACCACGTAAGTCAAAGGTATCCAGACCTAAAACAAACTAACATAGCCAAACCAAATGTAGCCTAACTCAACCTAACGTGCCGATACCACTATTACTGGCCTCCCCATACACGAGCAGAGTGTAGTAGAGCAGTGTAGAGAACAGAAATCCGCCGGATTTCAGTGTACATCGCAAAAGTCAATGCTATCCCCGACTAACCAATCCAAACGTAACATAACTGACGTAGCTTCATTTATCATATCGCGGCAGGGCCACTGCTGCTGGCCTCCCCAGAGACGAGCAAAACATATTGGGGCACAGTAGAGCGCAGAAATCCACCGAATAGCAGTGTATAGCACAGAAATCAAAGCTGCCCCATCCTAACAAAGCCAAAGCTAACCTAACCATACGCAGCGTATCTCAGCCTAGCTTGACGGGACTTCAACTTCTGGCATCCACAGGACCAAGCAGAGAACATTAGAACACAGTAGAGCGCCGAAATCCACCGAACAGCAGTGTCAAGCACAAAAGTCAAGGTTAGACAGACCAAACCTAACCTAACCTAGCTAAGCCAAGCGTAACCTAACCCCAGCTAGCGTACCGAGACCGCAATTGTTGCCCACCCGAGAGTCGAGCAGAGTATAGTAGGGCAATCTAGATCGCAGAAATCAACCGAATAGCAGTGTATATCACAAAAGTCTAAGTTAACCTATCCTAACCTAACGAAACGTAACATAAGCAAACGCCACCCAGCTCAGACAAACGTGCAGAGACCAATACGGCTATGCTCCCCATAGCCAAGCAGAATATACTAGAGCAGAGTAGACCGCAGGGGTCCGCCGAATAGTAGTGTATAGCACAAAAGCCAAGGCTAAACTCTCCTAACAAGGACAAGCGTAACATAGCCAAACGTAACGTCAAAAAACCTGTAGTGCCACGACAAACACAGCTGGCCTCACGAGAGCCAAGCGGAGTACAGCAGAGCAATGTAGGACGCTGAAGTCCTCCGAGTGGCAGTGTGTAGCACATGGGCCAAAGCTATCCCAACCATACCTGACCAAACCTATCCTAAACCAGCTGAAGATAATTTAACCTAACATGCCACGACCGCTATTCCTGTCGTCCCCAGGCACAAGCAGATTGCGACAGCGCACAGTACAGTGCACAGGTCCATATAACAGCCGTGTGTAGAACAAGAGTCAAAGATATCGTAACCTAAACTAACCTAACCTAACCTAACCGAACGTATTCTAACACAACCTAACGTGCTGCGACCACTGTTGCTTGCCTCCCGAGAGTCGAGCATAGTTTAGTAGAACAATGTTGAGCGCAGATATCCACCGAATAACAGAGAACAGTACAAAAGTATAAGCTATGCTCTCCTACCC